>NC_136067.1:1977478780-1977632678 GCF_964261635.1 Lissotriton helveticus
ACACAGCTCTCACAGCCCACACAGCTCTCACAGCCCACACAGCTCTTACATCTCTCACAGCCCACACAGCCCACACTCTAACAGCCCACACAGCTCACACAGCCCACACACCCCACACTCTCACAGCCCACACAGCTCTCACAGCCCGCACAGCTTTCACAGCCCACACAGCTGTCACAGCTCTCACAGCCCACACAGCCCACACAGCTCTCACAACCCACACAGCTCTCACAGCTCACACAGCCCTCACAGCCCACACAGCTCATATCCCACACAGCTCTCACAGCCCATACAGCTCTCACAGCCCACACAGCTCTCACAGCCCACACAGCTCTCACAGCCCACAGAGCTCTCACAGCTCTCACAGCCCACACAGCTCACACAGCTCACGGCCCACACAGCCCACACAGCTGTCACAGCTCTCACAGCCCACACAGCTCTCACAGCCCACACAGCTCTCACAGCCCACAGAGCTCTCACAGCTCTCACAGCCCACACAGATCACAGCCCACACAGCTCACAGCCCAAACAGCTCTCACAGCCCACAACAGCTCTCACACCTCACACAGCTCACATCCCACACAGCTCTCACAGCTCTCACAGCCCATACAGCTCTCACAGCCCACACAGCTCTCACAGCCCACACAGCTCTCACAGCTCTCACGGCCCACACTCTCACAGCCCACACAGCTCTCACAGCCCACACAGCTCTCACAGCCCACACAGCTCTCACAGCTCACACAGCCCTCACAGCCCACACAGCTCACATCTCACAGAGCTCTCAGAGCTCTCACAGCCCATACAGCTCTCACAGCTCTCACAGCCCACACAGCTCTCACAGCACACACAGCTCTCACAGCCCACACAGCTCTCAAAGGCCTCACAACCCTCACAGCCCACACAGCCCTCACAGCCCTCACAGCCCACAAAACATTCACAGCCCACACAGCTCTCACAGCCCACACAGTCAACACAGCTCTCACAGCCCACACAGCTCTCACAACCCACACAGCTCTCACAGCTCTCACAGCCCACACAGCCCACATTCTCACAGCTCACACAGCTCTCACAGCCCGCACAGCTCTCACAGCCCACACAGCTCTCACATCTCTCACAGCCCACACAGCCCACACAGCTCTCACAAACCACACAGCTCACACAGCCCTCACAGCCCACACAGCTCACATCCCACACAGCTCTCACAGCTCTCACAGCCCATACAGCTCTCACAGCCCACACAGCTCTCACAGCCCACACAGCTCTCACAGCCCACATAGCTCTCACAGGCCTCACAGCCCTCAAAGCCCCCACAGCTCTCACATCCCACACAGCTCTCACAGCCCACACAGCTCTCACAGCCCACCCAGCCCACACAGCTCTCACAGCCCACACACCTCTCACAGCCCACAGAGCTCTCACAGCTGTCACAGCCCACACAACTGACAGCCTACACAGCTCACAGCCCACACAGCTCTCACAGCCCACACACCTCTCACAGCCCACACAGCTCTTACATCTCTCACAGCCCACACAGCCCACACTCTAACAGCCCACACAGTTCACACAGCCCACACACCCCACACTCTCACAGCCCACAGGGCTCTCACAGCCCGCACAGCTTTCACAGCCCACACAGCTGTCACAGCTCTCACAGCCCACACAGCTCTCACAACCCACACAGCTCTCACAGCTCACACAGCCCTCACAGCCCACACAGCTCATATCCCACACAGCTCTCACAGCCCATACAGCTCTCACAGCCCACACAGCTCTCACAGCCCATACAGCTCTCACAGCCCACAGAGCTCTCACAGCTCTCACAGCCCACACAGCTCACACAGCTCACGGCCCACACAGCCCACACAGCTGTCACAGCTCTCACAGCCCACACAGCCCACACAGCTCTCACAACCCACACAGCTCTCACAGCTCACACAGCCCTCACAGCCCACACAGCTCATATCCCACACAGCTCTCACAGCCCATACAGCTCTCACAGCCCACACAGCTCTCACAGCCCACACAGCTCTTACAGCCCACAGAGCTCTCACAGCTCTCACAGCCCACACAGCTCACACAGTTCACAGCCCACACAGCTCACAGCCCACACAGCTCTCATAGCCCACACAGCTCTCACACCTCACACAGCTCACATCCCACACAGCTCTCACAGATCTCATAGCCCATACACTCTCACAGCCCACACAGCTCTCACAGCCCACACAGCTCTCACAGCTCTCACAGCACTCAGAGCCCACACAGCCCACACTCTCACAGCCCACACAGCTCTCACAGCCCACACAGCTCTCACAGCCCACACAGCTCTCACAGACCACACAGCTCTCACAGCTCACACAGCCCTCACAGCCCACACAGCTCACATGCCACTGAGCTCTCACAGCGCTCACAGCCCATACAGCTCTCACAGCTCTCACAGCCCACACAGCTCTCACAGCACACACAGCTCTCACAGCCCACACAGCTCTCACAGGCCCTCACAGCCCTCACAGCCCACACAGCCCTCACAGCCCTCACAGCCCTCATAGCCCACAAAACTTTCACAGCCCACACAGCTCCACAAGCCCACACAGCCCACACAGCTCTCACAGCCCATAAAGCTCTCACAGCCCACACAGCTCTCACAGCCCACACAGCTCTTACAGCCCACAGAGCTCTCACAGCTCTCACAGCCCACACAGCTCTCACAGCACACACAGCTCTCACAGCCCACACAGCTCTCACAGGCCCTCACAGCCCTCACAGCCCACACAGCCCTCACAGCCCTCACAGCCCTCATAGCCCACAAAACTTTCACAGCCCACACAGCTCCACAAGCCCACACAGCCCACACAGCTCTCACAGCCCACACAGCTCTCACAGCCCACACAGCTCTCACAGCCCACACAGCCCACACTCTCATAGCCCACACAGCTTTCATAGCCCGCACAGCTCTCACAGCCGACACAGCTCTCACATCTCTCACAGCCCACACAGCCCACACAGCTCTCACAAACCACACAGCTCACACAGCCCACACAGCCCACACAGCTCACATCCCACACAGCTCTCACAGCTCTCACAGCCCATACAGCTCTCACAGCCCACACAGCTCTCACAGCCCACATAGCTCTCACAGGCCT
Organism: Lissotriton helveticus; assembly: GCF_964261635.1. Classification (NCBI taxonomy): domain Eukaryota; kingdom Metazoa; phylum Chordata; class Amphibia; order Caudata; family Salamandridae; genus Lissotriton; species Lissotriton helveticus. The sequence continues at coordinate 1,977,481,921 of NC_136067.1, forward strand.
CACAGCCCTCACAGCCCCCACAGCTCTCACAGCCCACACAGCTCTCACAGCCCACACAGCTCTTACAGCCCACCCAGCCCACACAGCTCTCACAGCCCACACACCTCTCACAGCCCACAGAGCTCTCACAGCTGTCACAGCCCACACAACTGACAGCCTACACAGCTCACAGCCCACACAGCTCTCACCGCCCACACAGCTCTCACAGCCCACACAGCTCTTACATCTCTCACAGCCCACACAGCCCACACTCTAACAGCCCACACAGCTCACACAGCCCACACACCCCACACTCTCACAGCCCACACAGCTCTAACAGCCCGCACAGCTTTCACAGCCCACACAGCTGTCACAGCTCTCACAGCCCACACAGCCCACACAGCGCTCACAACCCACACAGCTCTCACAGCTCACACAGCCCTCACAGCCCACACAGCTCATATCCCACACAGCTCTCACAGCCCATACAGCTCTCACAGCCCACACAGCTCTCACAGCCCACACAGCTCTCACAGCCCACAGAGCTCTCACAGCTCTCACAGCCCACACAGCTCACACAGCTCACGGTCCACACAGCCCACACAGCTGTCACAGCTCTCACAGCCCACACAGCCCACACAGCTCTCACAACCCACACAGCTCTCACAGCTCACACAGCCCTCACAGCCCACACAGCTCATATCCCACACAGCTCTCACAGCCCATAAAGCTCTCACAGCCCACAGAGCTCTCACAGCTCTCACAGCCCACACAGCTCACACAGTTCACAGCCCACACAGCTCACAGCCCACACAGCTCTCATAGCCCACACAGCTCTCACACCTCACACAGCTCACATCCCACACAGCTCTCACAGCTCTCACAGCCCATACACTCTCACAGCCCACACAGCTCTCACAGCCCACACAGCTCTCACAGCTCTCACAGCACTCAGAGCCCACACAGCCCACACTCTCACAGCCCACACAGCTCTCACAGCCCACACAGCTCTCACAGCCCACACAGCTCTCACAGACCACCCAGCTCTAACATCTCACACAGCCCTCACAGCCCACACAGCTCACATGCCACTGAGCTCTCACAGCGCTCACAGCCCATACAGCTCTCACAGCTCTCACAGCCCACACAGCTCTCACAGCACACACAGCTCTCACAGCCCACACAGCTCTCACAGGCCCTCACAGCCCTCACAGCCCACACAGCCCTCACAGCCCTCACAGCCCTCATAGCCCACAAACCTTTCACAGCCCACACAGCTCCACAAGCCCACACAGCCCACACAGCTCTCACAGCCCACACAGCTCTCACAGCCCACACAGCTCTCACAGCCCACACAGCCCACACTCTCATAGCCCACACAGCTTTCATAGCCCGCACAGCTCTCACAGCCGACACAGCTCTCACATCTCTCACAGCCCACACAGCCCACACAGCTCTCACAAACCACACAGCTCACACAGCCCTCACAGCCCACACAGCTCACATCCCACACAGCTCTCACAGCTCTCACAGCCCATACAGCTCTCAGAGCCCACACAGCTCTCACAGCCCACACAGCTCTCACAGCCCACATAGCTCTCACAGGCCTCACAGCCCTCACAGCCCCCACAGCTCTCACAGCCCACACAGCTCTCACAGCCCACACAGCTCTCACAGCCCACCCAGCCCACACAGCTCTCACAGCCCACACACCTCTCACAGCCCACTGAGCTCTCACAGCTGTCACAGCCCACACAACTGACAGCCCACACAGCTCTCACAGCCCACACAGCTCTCACAGCCCACACAGCTCTTACATCTCTCACAGCCCACACAGCCCACACTCTAACAGCCCACACAGCTCACACAGCCCACACACCCCACACTCTCACAGCCCACACAGCTCTCACAGCCCGCACAGCTTTCACAGCCCACACAGCTGTCACAGCTCTCACAGCCCACACAGCCCACACAGCTCTCACAACCCACACAGCTCTCACAGCTCACACAGCCCTCACAGCCCACACAGCTCATATCCCACACAGCTCTCACAGCCCATACAGCTCTCACAGCCCACACAGCTCTCACAGCCCACACAGCTCTCACAGCCCACAGAGCTCTCACAGCCCACACAGCTCACACAGCTCACGGCCCACACAGCCCACACAGCTGTCACAGCTCTCACAGCCCACACAGCCCACACAGCTCTCACAACCCACACAGCTCTCACAGCTCACACAGCCCTCACAGCCCACACAGCTCATATCCCACACAGCTCTCACAGCCCATAAAGCTCTCACAGCCCACACAGCTCTCACAGCCCACACAGCTCTTACAGCCCACAGAGCTCTCACAGCTCTCACAGCCCACACAGCTCACAGCCCACACAGCTCTCATAGCCCACACAGCTCTCACACCTCACACAGCTCACATCCCACACAGCTCTCACAGCTCTCACAGCCCATACACTCTCACAGCCCAAACAGCTCTCACAGCCCACACAGCTCTCACAGCTCTCACATCACTCAGAGCCCACACAGCCCACACTCTCACAGCCCACACAGCTCTCACAGCCCACACAGCTCTCACAGCCCACACAGCTCTCACAGACCACACAGCTCTCACAGCTCACACTGCCCTCACAGCCCACACAGCTCACATGCCACTGAGCTCTCACAGCGCTCACAGCCCATACAGCTCTCACAGCTCTCACAGCCCACACAGCTCTCACAGCACACACAGCTCTCACAGCCCACACAGCTCTCACAGGCCCTCACAGCCCTCACAGCCCACACAGCCCTCACAGCCCTCACAGCCCTCATAGCCCACAAAACTTTCAGAGCCCACACAGCTCCACAAGCCCACACAGCCCACACAGCTCTCACAGCCCACACAGCTCTCACAGCCCACACAGCTCTCACAGCCCACACAGCCCACACTCTCATAGCCCACACAGCTTTCATAGCCCGCACAGCTCTCACAGCCGACACAGCTCTCACATCTTTCACAGCCCACACAGCCCACACAGCTCTCACAAACCACACAGCTCACACAGCCCTCACAGCCCACACAGCTCACATCCCACACAGCTCTCACAGCTCTCACAGCCCATACAGCTCTCACAGCCCACACAGCTCTCACAGCCCACACAGCTCTCACAGCGCACATAGCTCTCACAGGCCTCACAGCCCTCACAGCCCCCACAGCTCTCACAGCCCAGACAGCTCTCACAGCCCACACAGCTCTCACAGCCCACCCAGCCCACACAGCTCTCACAGCCCACACACCTCTCACAGCCCACAGAGCTCTCACAGCTGTCACAGCCCACACAACTGACAGCCTACACAGCTCACAGCCCACACAGCTCTCACAGCCCACAGAGCTCTCACAGCCCACACAGCTGTTACATCTCTCACAGCCCACACAGCCCACACTCTAACAGCCCACACAGCTCACACAGCCCACACACCCCACACTCTCACAGCCCACACAGCTCTCACAGCCCGCACAGCTTTCACAGCCCACACAGCTGTCACAGCTCTCACAGCCCACACAGCCCACACAGCTCTCACAACCCACACAGCTCTCACAGCTCACACAGCCCTCACAGCCCACACAGCTCATATCCCACACAGCTCTCACAGCCCATACAGCTCTCACATCCCACACAGCTCTCACAGTCCACACAGCTCTCACAGCCCACAGAGCTCTCACAGCTCTCACAGCCCACACAGCTCACACAGCTCACGGCCCACACAGCCCACACAGCTGTCACAGCTCTCACAGCCCACACAGCCCATACAGCTCTCACAACCCACACAGCTCTCACAGCTCACACAGCCCTCACAGCCCACACAGCTCATATCCCACACAGCTCTCACAGCCCATAAAGCTCTCACAGCCCACACAGCTCTCACAGCCCACACAGCTCTTACAGCCCACAGAGCTCTCACAGCTCTCACAGCCCACACAGCTCACACAGCTCACAGCCCACACAACTCACAGCCCACACAGCTCTCACAGCCCACACATCTCTCACACCTCACACAGCTCACATCCCACGCAGCTCTCACAGCTCTCACAGCCCATACACTCTCACAGCCCACACAGCTCTCACAGCCCACACAGCTCTCACAGCTCTCACAGCACTCAGAGCCCACACAGCCCACACTCTCACAGCCCACACAGCTCTCACAGCCCACACAGCTCTCACAGCCCACACAGCTCTCACAGACCACACAGCTCTCACAGCTCACACAGCCCTCACAGCCCACACAGCTCACATGCCACTGAGCTCTCACAGCGCTCACAGCCCATACAGCTCTCACAGCCCACACAGCTCTCACAGCACACACAGCTCTCACAGCCCACACAGCTCTCACAGGCCCTCACAGCCCTCACAGCCCACACAGCCCTCACAGCCCTCACAGCCCTCATAGCCCACAAAACTTTCACAGCCCACACAGCTCCACAAGCCCACACAGCCCACACAGCTCTCACAGCCCACACAGCTCTCACAGCCAACACAGCTCTCACAGCCCACACAGCTCTCACAGCCCACACAGCCCACACTCTCATAGCCCACACAGCTTTCATAGCCCGCACAGCTCTCACAGCCCACACAGCTGTCGCAGCTCTCACAGCCAACACAGCCCACACAGCTCTCACAACCCACACAGCTCTCACAGCTCACACAGCCCTCACAGCCCACACAGCTCACATCCCACACAGCTCTCACAGCTCTCACAGCCCATACAGCTCTCACAGCCCACACAGCTCTCACAGCCCACACTGCTCTCACAGCCCACACAGCTCTCACAGGCCTCACAGCCCTCACAGCCCACACTTTCACAGCCCACACAGCTCTCACAGCCCACACAGCCCACACTCCCACAGCCCACACAGCTCTCACAGCTCACACAGCCCTCACAGCCCACACAGCTTACATTCCACACAGCTCTCACAGCTCTCACAGCCCATACCGTGCTCACAGCTCTCACAGCTCTCACAGCCCATACAGCTCTCACAGCCCACACAGCTGTCACAGCCCACACATCTCTCACAGCCCACACAGCTCTCACAGGCCTCACAGCCCTCACAGCCCACACCCTCACATGCCTCACAGCCCTCACAGCTCTCACAGCCCACACAGCTCTCACAGCCCACACAGCTTACACAGCCCTCACAGCCCACACAGCTCACATCCCACACAGCTCTCACAGCTCTCACAGCCCACACAGCTCTCACAGCCCACACAGCTCTCACGGCCCACACAGCCCACACAGCTCTCACAGCCCACACAGCGCTCACAGCCCACACAGCTTTCACAGACACACAGCCCACACTCTCACAGCCCACACAGCTCTCACAGCCCGCACAGCTCTCACAGCCCTCACAGCTCTCACAGCCCACACAGCCCACACAGCTCTCACAGCCCACACAGCTCTCACAGCCCATACAGCTCTCACAGCCCACACAGCTCTCACAGCCCACACAGCTCTCACAGCCCACAAAGCTCTGGCAAGCCTCACAACCCTCACAGCCCACACAGCTCTCACAGCCCACACAGCTCTCACAGCCCACACAGCGCTCACAGCCCACACAGCTTTCACAGCTCTCACAGCCACACAGCTTACACTCTCACAGCCCACACAGCTCTCACAGCCCGCACAGCTCTCACAGCCCTCACAGCCCTCACAGCCCACACAGCCCACACAGCTCTCACAGCCCACACAGCTCTCACAACCCACACAGCTCTCACAGCTCACACAGCCCTCACAGCCCACACAGCTCACATCCCACACAGCTCTCACAGCTCTCACAGCCCATACAGCTCTCACAGCCCACACAGCTCTCACAGCCCACACAGCTCTCACAGCCCACATAGCTCTCACAGGCCTTACAGCCCTCATAGCCCACACAGCTCTCACAGCCCACACAGCTCTCACAGCCCACACAGCCCACACAGCTCTCACTGCCCACACAGCTCTCACAGCCCATGCAGCTCTCACAGCCCACACAGCTCTCACAGGCCTCACAGCCCACACTTTCACAGCCCACACAGCTCTCACAGCCCACACAGCCCACACTCCCACAGCCCACACAGCTCTCATAGCCCACACAGCTCTCACAGCTCACACAGCCCTCACAGCCCACACAGCTTACATCCCACACAGCTCTCACAGCTCTCACAGCCCATACAGCTCTCACAGCTCTCACAGCCCATACAGCTCTCACAGCCCACACAACTGTCACAGCCTACACATCTCTCACAGCCCAAACAGCTCTCACAGGCCTCACAGCCCTCACAGCCCACACCCTCACAGGCCTCACAGCCCACACAGCTCTCACAGCCCACACAGCTCTCACAGCCCACACAGCCCACACAGCACTCACAGCCCACACAGCTCTCACAGGTCTCACAGCCCACACAGCTCTCACAGCCCACACAGCTCTCACATCTCACACAGCACTCACAGCCCACACAGCTCACATCCCACACAGCTCTCACAGCTCTAACAGCCCACACAGCTCTCACAGCCCACACAGCTCTCACAGCCCACACAGCCCACACAGCTCTCACAGCCCACACAGCGCTCACAGCCCACACAGCTTTCACAGCTCTCACAGCCACACAGCCCACACTCTCACAGCCCACACAGCTCTCACAGCCCGCACAGTTCTCACAGCCCTCAAAGCTCTCACTGCCCACACAGCCCACACAGCTCTCACAGCCCACACAGCTCTCACAGCCCACACAGCTCTCACAGCCCATACAGCTCTCACAGCCCACACAGCTCTCACAGCCCACACAGCTCTCACAGCCTACAAAGCTCTCGCAAGCCCCACAACCCTCACAGCCCACACAGCTCTCATAGCCCACACAGCTCTCACAGCCCACACAGCTCTCACAGCTCTCACAGCCCACACAGCTCTTAAAGCCAACACAGCTCTCACAGCCCACACAGCTCTCACAGCTCACACAGCTCTCACAGCCCACACAGCTCTCACAGCCCACACAGCTCTCACAGGCCTCACAGCCCTCACAGCCCATACAGCCCTCACAGCCCTCACAGCCCACACAGCTCTCACAGCCCACACAGCTCTCACAGCCCACATAGCCCACACAGCTCTCACAGCCCACACAGCTCTTACAGCTCTCACATCCAACACAGCTCTCACAGCCCACACAGCTCTCACAGCTCACACAGCCCTCGCAGCCCACACAGCTCACATCCCACACAGCTCTCACAGCTCTCACAGCCCATACAGCTCTCACAGCCCACACAGCTCTCACATAGCTCTCACAGCTCTCACAGCCCACACAGCCCACACAGCTCACACAGCCCACACAGCTCACATCCCACAGAGCTCTCACAGCTCTCACAGCCCATAGAGCTCTCACAGCCCACACAGCTCTCACAGCCCACACAGCTCTCACAGCCCACAGAGCTCTCACAGCTCTCAGAGCCCACACAGCCCTCACAGCCTACACAGCTCACATCCCACACAGCTCTCACAGCTCTCACAGCCCATACAGCTCTCACAGCCCACACAGCTCTCACAGCCCACGCAGCTCACAGTCCACACAGCTCTCACAGGCCTCCCAGCCCTCACAGCCCACACTCTCACAGCCCACATAGTTCTTGCAGCTCTCATAGCCCACACAGCCCTCACAGCCCACAGAAGCCCAATGAACCATTAGCACTATCTCTATACCAGCATTGAATTCAAGCATGAGAAACACTTTAAAAATAAGTCTACCGTATAAGGTAAAAGATACAAACTGTAAGCACACACAGCTAACATTAAGGAAAAAGATGAAAATATAATTCCTTAATTCACATACGCACTCAGTGTGATGCTTGTCAAAAATCTTAAAGCCAGTCATTTCAGTAAAAAACATTTAGCTTGTTAAATTGTTTTAGGCACAGAGAGTGAGATGCCACACACACAAACAGACAGATGGTGTAGGCAGAGATTGAGATGATACACACATCCAAACAGAGAGATGGTGGAAGGAGAGAGTGAGATGAGGCATGCAAAGAGGGAGATAGTGCAGCTAAAGAGTGATATGAGATACACAAAGAGAGATGTGAACTAGTGTTTATAATGTTTAGTTAATGTGTTTGCTATGTTTTATGTTAGTAGTGGTCTATAATATGTCACATTTTTCTTTTCAACAGATTGTAAATATCTACAGAGTCATAATAGATTATGCCTACGAAAGACCGCCAAAAGAGACTTTATAAGAAAGTTTTATCGACCAAGAGGACTGAATTAGAAGATTCATGCAAAGGACAATCTTCAGAGAAAAGAAAAAATGCTCCTGGTAAGCAAACAAAGGAATTTTAAAGGAAATTGTTAAAATGCAGAAAAAGTCAAGAAAGTGTTTCTACGAAAAAGAAAACAAGTTGTAACTAGAAAGAAAAAGCAGAGGTCACCAAAAAATGGTATAATGGTACAAGGAGATCATAGTGTGTCTGGTAATCGTAGGAGAAGTCAGTTTATTGACATTCGTAGACGAATGTTTCGTAAGAGAGTAGTTTTGAATTTATTAAAAAATCTTAAGAAATATAATAGGAAAACAACTTTTTACAAGAAAAAGAAAAGAATAGAAAAGTTTGTTGATCAGGCTTTTAAAGTGAAGAGAAAGCTGTATATTTTAGTAATCAATAGAGTTCGTACACTAGATAAGGCAATCAATGATTTGAAATCAAAATGTAAGTGGAAAAGAGTAATCAATCGAACTAATTTTTGTGATGTTTTTTCGGGAGAATGGATGCATATTTTTTAATGAAGAGAGTTACTTTCAGGATAATTATTTGGTGCATGCAGTTGACACCAGTGGTCGAGCATATGAGGTGAAGGACGGTTGTCCAGTTGAAAAAGAAAAAATTGTGCCTAGAAATGCAGATGAGGTGTTAGCTGATGAAGTTTTAGGGAGACGTGCTAAGGGTCCGATCTATACTTGGAATTGTAGTAGTATTTGTAGTGTGCAACAGGATTCTATTAATTTGTTTTGCAATTTCTTACGTACATATAGTAAGAAAAGTCTAAAACAAAAGTTTAAGATGTTACAAGACTTAGATCCTTGCAGAGTGAGGGAAAAAACAGGTTTGCATGGTCATTCATTGGCTTGTCTTTCTAGAAAAGTATGTCAGAGTACATTTCACCATTTTAGGACGTTAGGAGTGCATCAAACTAAAGTGAGGAAAATAGTGAGATGGTTGTATTATGCAAAAATTCCAGCACTTAGGCTAAAACAGTTAAACAGTGCTCTTTTGCATGGATCCGAATTAGATGTGAAGAAAATTTGTGAAGAAATAGAGTTTTGTTACTTTGGTGAAAAAGAGGACACTGCCGTAAATGATACAGTAATAGAAAGTAATGTGGAAGAGAATGCACAGATTATAAGTACTTAAAATTACAAAGTTTAAGATCATTTCAAGTGAAAGGCCAAATTTTTCTTGTGTGTGTTGTCGACGAACTCATTATAAGAATGAGACTCGGTTAGTCGATTTATATGTTAAAAGTGAAATGGAAAATAATAATGAATGGAAGGATTTTGCAACTTATTTGTTGGTTGAGAATTGTTTTGATTTGGGTTCTGATCTGCGTATTTGTAAATATTGTTATAATAAATTAAATGAAAACAGAATGCATGCTAGAGCTGTACATAATAATCTTGAGTTGGTAAAGATTCCGTCTGAATTGATGGGTTTAAATACCTATGAGTGTATTCTGATTCAATGTGTGCATCCTTTTCAGGCTATTGTTCGCTTGGAGCCTAAGACAGGGAAATTGCCTCCTTCAGATTTACAGAGAGGATTAAAGGGAAGAGTTGTTTATTTGCCTTTAGATTTAAAGAAAAATATTGACACCATTGGCGTAGAAAAAGTGGAAGAGGAACCTCTAGTTATTCTAGTTAATGGCGTTCCTACAAAGAGTAAGAAAATCTGGCAAGAATTAGTGGATGTTAGGAAAGTCAAAAAGGCAACGTTGTATTTAGTAAAAAACAATCAGTACTACAAACATTTATATGTAGGAGAAGAGGAAACATCTGTAGAAGAGGACAGAGATTCATCAGCTGGACAGATTAAAAAAGTAGATGTGTCTAGAAGTGAACAGATTTATGAGCATTATAGTGTTCATCCTTTGCATTCCAAAAAAGTAATGGGGAATGCTATTGAGTTGTTCCAAATGAAAGAAGCCAAAGGAAGTCCCATAAGTGTATGGGAAGAAAGCTTGGAAGCTCGTTGTTTTCCTCAATTGTTTCCAACAGGTCATGGTGGAAGATATGATGACCGACCTGTTCGAATTCCTGCGTCGGAATACCGGACTTTAAGATTATATGCAGAAGATCCAAGATTTCGTCAATGCATTCCATATTTGTTTCATCTTTTGGTTGAGAGTGACTTCTCTGGACTATCTTATGCTGTGAACCATATACTGAAATCTGGAGTACATCTTCAAAATGTTCCGGCAAGGGACTTTATGGATAAAGTCCAAGTGGAAGACAGTATTTTGGAATCTCACCTAATCAATCTCATGGCATGTCAGCGTGGTACGAATGAGTATTGGTACCGTCGTCATGGGGCATTGAAATGCATGCTAAGAAACCTAGGAACTCCTACATGGTTCCTCACTCTTAGCTGTGCTGAGTATGCCTGGGAAGACCAGACAAGTGAACGCCGTCTCCTCGTCATGCTTCAACATCCTACGCATGCTACGGAAGATCTTCTGGTGGATCCCCACCGAGACCAGGAAGACTGTCACCCAGGCCCTCGTCACTAGCCGACTGGACTACGGCAACGCCCTCTACGCCGGAACCACCGCCAAGCTCCAGAAGAGACTCCAGCGGATCCAGAACGCCTCAGCCAGACTCATCCTCGACATCCCACGAAACAGCCACATCTCCGGACATCTGAGAGACCTGCACTGGCTCCCCGTCAACAAAAGAATCACCTTCCGTCTCCTCACCCACGCACACAAAGCCCCACACGACCAAGGCCCGAGCTACCTCAACAACCGAATCAACTTCTACGCTCCCAAGCGCCACCTCAGATCAACCAGCCACGCCCTCGCCGCCGTCCCCCGCATTCGAAGAGCGACAACAGGAGGAAGGTCCTTCTCCTACCTGGCCGCCAAGACCTGGAACTCCCTCCCGACCGACCTGCGCCTGACCCAAGACCACCTCACCTTCAGGAAGAAGCTCAAGACCTGGCTGTTCGAGCAGTAACGGCACCCCCCCCCTCCTAGCGCCTTGAGACCCTTCGGGTGAGTAGTGCGCTCTATAAATGTCTTGATTGATTGATTGATTGAAGACTTACTTGAATTTCTTCGAGGGGCAAATGGAAACATAGAAAATATAGAATTCAAGACACCTGGAGAACTGTGCTCTTTGGATCCAGTTAATGTTTGTAGGTATTTTAATCATCTATTTGAAGCTATAATGTCTTTCATCACAAACAAAAAAAATCCTCCACTTGGAGAGGTTTTGGATTTCTTTTGGAGAAAGGAGTATCAAGCAAGAGGTGCTCCTCACATATATATGCTGCTATGGATCAAAGATGCTCCAAAATTTGGAACAGATTCGGATGACACAGTGATGAGTTTCATTGAAGAATATTCCACATGTGTTGTTCCGAAAAGTACAGAAGAAGACAATTTACGACATCAAGTCTTACGCTTTCAAACCCATCGCTGCGGAAAGTACTGTCGTCGAAAGTTCAAATCCAAGGAGAAGTTCTACACAAAATGTAGTTTTGGATTTCCACGACCAGTAATATGTTAAGGAAGAGTGAACAATTTTATGTCTTCACTGCGACATACTGTGACAAGAAAATCATCGAAAAATACGTACAACTTGAAAAGAAATGAAGAGTCCAAATACATAAATGACTACAACCCAGTCATTTTGTCCATGTGGAATGCTAACATGGATATTCAATATGTTGCTGACAACTCTATTGCTGTGGCTCGATATGTAACGTCTTACATCACAAAATCAGAAAAGACAGAACTGAAGGAAATGTGGGAGGATATTTCGCATGAAAAGAGCCTAAGTAAGAAATTAAAAAGTTACAGTCTGAAGATGTTGTCGCATCGAGAAATTGGAGCATTTGAATGTTCAGATTGGTTATCATCAGCCAGTCTGTACGCCAATTCGAGATCCATCATTTGGGTAAGTCTAGGTCTTGCTGCAACACGAAACAGAGTTTTGGAATCTGCACAAGAAATTGAATATTTTGCGGAGTTTCAACCAAATAGTACAGATATTTTGAAGACAAAAATGTTGGATACATACTATCCAAATAGAAGTAGTCACCTTGAGAACATTTGTCTCTATAAAGTTCTGCAAACCTATACTTTTAAGAGGAACATCACAGAAGATATCAATAAAGGAGTATATGCTGTAATTGGATGTGAAGGATGTCTGGTGAAACAAAGAAAAGGACATTTGATTAATCATCGTAAATTGAGTTGTGAATCTCCTGATAAAACGGAATTTTACTATTTAGCTCTTTTGCACCTCTTTAAGCCATGGTGTTCAGAAGAGGAACTACTTGGAGATTTTCTCAGTTTTGAAGATTCTTTCAATGCAACCAAGGATACCATAGAATGTCCTGTGTTTTCAAATTATCTGCAGATGATGAACGATGAAATACAGCAAGGAGCTATCATTGCAGCAGAGATTGCTAGAGACAGTTCTCAAGACAGTCAGAGTTCTGCTTCGTTGAGTCAGGATCCACTAGGAGGACCAATTATACAAAATGAAGCTGCCACTGCCATGGAAGAGGTGGAAAGAGCCATGGGACAATCTCAGGAGGATGTAGTTAATTTAGAAGATTTGGAAAATCAACTAAAAGTGGAGCAGAAAAAAATATATGATGAAGTCAAAGAACAGATTGAGCATGGTTTACGTCATGATAAAAAAGAGTGCTCATGTATGTCATTTGAACCTATCCGACTGTATGTGAGTGAGAAGCCGGAAATGGGAAAAGTTTTCTGATTAAATCAATTGCAAGTTACCTGCAGAAAAGAACAGAGTCATCACTGTCTTGTGTTGTTACTGCTCCAACTGGGTTGGCAGCACATAACATTAAAGGGATTACTTTACATCGTTTAATGATGCTGACAGTAGAGCATGATAATAAATTACAATACCACAAGCTATCTGGAGAAGCTTGTTGTGAAGTTGGTAGAGTCCTGAAGAAAATGAAACTTCTTATCATTGATGAGGTAAGCATGGTTTCAAATGTGATGCTTGCTTTTGTGCATTTAAGAATGCAACACATTTTTAAAACAGAGTATGATGTGTTATTTGGAGGCAAACACATCATTGTCTTTGGAGATCTACTGCAGCTAACTCCAGTGAAAGGACAACCAGTGTTTAAGATGCTTACGCATGAAGATACAAGAAAGTGCCTAGGAAGCATTGGAAATGTGAATATCTGGTTATATTTTAAATATGCAGAACTGCTTCAAAACATGTGACAGGCAAAGGATGAAGATTATAAAAATATTCTACAAGATGTAAGAATTGGAAAAGTAACTGAACATGGCAAAGAAGCTTTACAGTCACGATTAATTTCAAATTTGTTTCAAAAGGAAAATATTCTCCCAGAGATTATTTATCAGAAAGTTGCTGAAAACAAAACTGTAACATGCTTGATGCCAACTCTTCGAGAATGTTCAGTCTTCAACAACAAAATGTTAGAGTTAGAACATCAAGAGATTGTGAAACTGGAAGCTATTGATAAAATAGAGCACGAAGGAGTTACTATTGTTTTATCAGAAAAGTTGAAATCAAAGTTGGATTCTTTAGAGAAGACAATTTCTAAAACTGCTGGTTTTGAAAAGACTCTCTATGTATGTTTAAATTGTCGTATAATTTTACGACAGAATTTAAATGTGGAAAGAGGTTTAGTAAATGGAGCAATGGGTCATGTTGTTGATTTTGTGAATTACCGAAATAGAGATGGAATTGAATTTATAAAAATTAAATTTGATGGTATTGAAGAAGTAAAACAAATCAGTTGTTGTTCTGCCCGATTTTTGCTTGTGAAAGATTTATATCTCCGCAGAAAACAGTTTCCTGTTTCTTTGGCATATGCAGTGACTATTCATAAATCTCAAGGTTTAAGTGTAGATAGTGCTTTGGTGAATATTGGAAGTTCTGTCTTCAAGGAGGGTATGGCATATGTTGCTTTATCTCGAGTCAGAAGTTTATCTGGATTGTACTTGATTGATTTTGATGAGATAAAGATTAGTGCAGATCTAAATTTGTTTAAAGGAATATAATAGGTTAAAAAGAGAGTATGCTCCAAATTTACCTCAATATCCTCTATTTGAAAAGCGTGTAGTAGGCCGAAAAAGAAGAAATGAGAAAAATTGTAGCAAGGCTGTAGCAAAAAAAAGAAAACTAGATGAACCAGTATTTGTAAGCAGAAACAAAGAGGATTCTGTGGAAGATATTGTTGGATTTCAGTTTGAGAACAGTTCTGGTGTCAACTGATATGCTAATGTAGTGGTTAATGTTTTTTTTGTCTCCAAAGTTTGCAAGAACAGATTGTTGAAAATCGGGGTCAAAGTTTGTGTTGTTTGTTGAATACTGTGTTTGAGAAATGTAGCAGTGATAGAACAAATATAGAAAGTGCTTCTGATATTCGAAATGAATTAGACATATGTTCTGGTATAACTCTCAGGATATTCAGCAAGATTGTCAGGAATTTCTAATGTACATGCTTGTTGTATTGCAAGAGGAAGGTATAGATGTTGAAAATATTTTTGGCCTTTCTTATAAATGGCAACATGTCTGCGATAAGTGTTCCTTTTCAAGTAGTACAACAGTAGATACCGAAAGATTTATATATTTGACTTTCCCAGACTGCAAATCAGTGTCTTTTAATAATCTAGTTAAAGCAGCTGATCAAAACATGGTTTGTACCCAATGTAACTGTGCAATGCTATCAACATTATTTATACAACGTTATGTACAGTACGTAATTTTAATGTTCCAACGATGTGGACCTGATGGAACTAAATTAACAACTTTAATTACAAATTTTGTGGCTTCTCAAATATCAATTTCAGGAAGAACCTTTGTAACAGTAGCAATTATTTTCCATGATGGTCCTTCAACAACATCTGGACATTATACAGCTTATTTAAAATGTCAAAACGGTTGGACTTATTGTAATGATACTGTTTTGACTTTCAAAAAACGTTTGCCTTTTGACTTAAAAAATTCTTACCTAGTGTTTTTACAACCTAAATTTTAGGAAAAGTAATTGGCCTAGAAAGATTGGAGCAATTAATAAAAGTTAGTCATCAGGATAGTATATGATGTTCAGATTCTGATAGTTTACTGGTTGTTTAAGGTTTTATGGACATGATACAGATCCTTGGGTGGAGATATAAATATTGTTAGGTGTTACCGAAGACGTTAGAGCTTTTCATGCAGAAGGTCGGGAAATGGAAGGTCAAGAGTATTATTAAGTATTTTCCAAAACAAGGAATTTTTTTTACGTACTATTTGGCCATGTGGGAAAGTACATCAATGAAAAATGAGTTTCTCGGGTAAATGTTGATAATATATGTTTTTACATAATTTTGTAATGATACTCAATTGATTTTCAAACAATGTTTGCCTTTTGACTTAACAAATTCTTATCTAGTGTTTTTAGAATCCAAATTTTAGTGAAAGTAATTGGACAATGAAGATTGGAGCAGTTAATAAAAGTAAGTGTGTTGTTCAAAATTAGTTTGTGAGTAAACTGGTAGTTGTCACATAGTGATTGATATCAGTATTATAGGAAATGTTTATCAAGAGTAAGTCAGAGGTGTAAATATAATTTTTGTTAGATGATGAAATAGATGTTTGACTTTTCATTCCGAAAGTCGGGTAAATGGAAGTTTAAAGCTACTAATAAGTAATTTAAAAAAAAAAGGACTTTCTGTATACCATTTGGCCATGTGGAAAGGTATGTAAATAAAGATTACGTATTTCGGGTAAATGTGGTTAATATATGTTTCTATATCACTTTAGTTTGAGAGTATAATAATGAGATACTGTTTCTTAGAAATTGCTGTTTGGAAGAAAACATTTAAGATATGTTTTTTCTACGTTTTATGGGTTTTTTAAACACAATCATTTTGATTGTGTTTTTTTTGCCCGCTGTGATATGATGAGTAGTATTGAACTCACTGTTTTTAGTGAAAATCAATATATTCTGAGAACAGCAAAAATAAACCATAAAACATGTTGTACAAGTTAATTTGCATTTTGTATTGTGAAATATATATTATAACTGATTTATTTACTCTCTTCTACAGATATTATATTTATAAGGTAAGTACGACTAATAAAAAATACATTTTCATCACTTTTTTATTTCTGTTTCTCTCTATCCTTCCCTTACTGCCTCTCTCTTAACCTCACTGCTTTCATCCTTTCAGTTTCTCACTTCCTTTCTCTTATGTTCACTTCCTTTAACTCATCAACATTTTGTCACTGATTGTTTTTTGCTCCTTCACTCAGTCCCCTTCTCTTACTCTTTCCTTCACTCCCTCTATTTCCTCACTCTTTTACTCTTCTTGTCTCATGCTCACTCACCTTTATTCATCCTCTATCACCTCTGTTTCGTCAAACTTACTGTCATTCTTTTACCCTATGCTACCCCTGTCCCTTTATTTTGCTTCCCTTACTTATACTTATTCCCTATACTTCACTCCCCTTCTTCTTAGTCTTCTCACCCACTTATGTTAAGTTAGTCCCTCTGTTTCACTCCCCTTCACCTCTCGTTCCTTCCTTTGCTCACTCACTAATTCCCCTTCTGTCACTCACTTGACTGCACTTCAAACACACCTTCATAAAACTCCCTGTGCCCTCTTACTTTCTCTGTACTCTTCCACCACTCCCTCTCTCTTAGACTCACTGTTGTTAACACACCTGCACTAATTTCCCCTTCCCGCTCCATCATTTCCCTTCCCTAACTCCTCTTTCCTTTTTCTCTTGTTTTGTCTCTTGTATTGTGAATAATGTATTGTAACTGATTGTTTTTTTCGTTTCCACAGATATTTATAAGGTAAGTACGACTGACCCCAAAAACTTTTTTATTTCTCTTTTTGTCTATCCTTCCATCGCTCCCTGTCTCTTAGCGTGACTCTCTTCATCATCTCATTCTGTCATTCCTTTTCCCTCACCTACACAACCTCATTTTCCGTTCTTTGATCCCTCACTGACTGTTCTTCTATCACTCCTTCATTCACTCCCTGTGTGTAGTCAGTCACTCACCCCCATTGTCTCACACTCACTCAACTTTATCCATCCTCTATCATTTGTCTTTCTTCAACGTCACTGTCCTTCTCTCACTCACCTCACCCTTGTTTCATTAGGCTGCTTCCGCCAGTACCCTTTATTTCTATCCCTCACTCCCCTTCTACTTTTTTGTTTCCCTCACTTACCTTTTCTCAGTTCATCTGATTTACTCCCCTTCACCTCTCTTTCCTTCTTATGCATGTGCGTGTGTCATCTTACCCTTTGCTTGCACCATCTCAACCTCTACTTGTTCTATCTCACTCTCTGCCTGCACCATCTTACTCTCTACCTGTGGCATGTGTCCCTCTGCATGTGCCATCTATCTTTCTTGACTCTTAATCTCCTTCCTTCTCTCTTGTATTGTGAAATATACATTGTATGCATTATAATTTAATTGTTTATTGTGTTTTACAGATATTATATTGTTTGAAAATAATTTCTTTAAGTTTTTTTATATCTTAGAAGGTAAGTATAAGAAATAAAAAACTTTTTTTCGCATCAGTGTCTAAGTTTTCATTATTTATAAGGTAAGTATGAGAATCAAAAGTAAGTTTGTTATCACTCTCTTATTGTGACAGAATAACTGCCTCACTCTTTCTCAGTCCCTTGTTCCCTCTCTCTCTACATGTGTCTCCCTTACAGTTAATGTTCTTTGCTCTCTCTTTCTACCATTCCTCCTCTTTACCTCAGTCAGTTTCCCTCTTTCTTTATTTTGTTTAGTTTGATCTTATTCTCCTTCCTTTACTCTGTTATCCATTTCTTTCCTGTTAGTAAACCTTCATTTATTGGCACTGCACTTCCTCCAGTGCACTTCCTTCTCTCTGTTTCTCACACCTCTTCCCTTTTGTGTTCACTTTTGTTTATTTATTTATTTTTGGCAGACTTTTATATAGCGCGAACTAGACCCGAACCGAATCAGGTATCAGAGCGCTTTACATAGCACCAGTTACGTTACATGAGGGCGTACACATTCATTTTTAGGCACGGGGAGATTAAGTGATTTGCCCAGAATCACAGGAGGTTTTGGCGTCGTTACAGAGACTCAAACCCAGATCCCCAGGTCCGAGGTCGAGCGCCCTACTCCTCTCCCCTCTTTCTACAGTTCTTTGTTTTGAAAACAGTGCCACAGGCCCTTAAATATTCGTTAGTTACCACCGAATACTATATGACCTCAAGGCCCATAGGAATCAATGGCAATTACAGAATCGGTAAATACCGATTCAGTAAAATGACTGAATTATACAGATTCGGTAATTTCAAAAGACAAATTACATACATCCCATTTACCTACTCTTAAATATTGAAGTGGTATGATTTGGGACGCGATGTAGGTAGGCATTTACCGGTCGGTAACGGCTGAATTTGGCCGTTACTGACCGGTAAATGCCTTTTCCTATGTAGGAGGTATTTATTTACAGATTTGGTATTTTTACCGATTCTGCATTTACCAAATCGGTAAAATTACCGAATCGGTAAATACAGACTCGGTAAAAATACCAAATCTGTCAATTCTAATGTAGGTAGCACTGTTGATAAAGCTAGAGGCATCTAAGAATTCATTATTTACCACTCAATAGAATTGGGTGGTAAATAAGGAATTCCAGTGTACATGGACATCTGTGCATGTACACCTGTGCCATGTGGCACACATACATTCCCTAAGGGCATGTATGTGTGTCACATTGCACACAAGTCAAAAACAGGGGTGCTACAGGGTGTCAAAGTGACACCCTGTTCCCCCTGGCAGGATTCGGTATTTACCGATTCGGTAATTACTGAATCGGTATTTGCCATTGATTCCTATGGGCTTCAAGGCCCATAGGAATCAATGGCAAACACAGATTCGGTAATTATCGAATCGGTAATTACCGAATTTTACCGAATCGGTAATTAATTCGGTAAAAATACCGACATCCCCATTGCCAGTTCTTAAATACCGAATCGGTATGATTCGGTATTTAAGAAGTGGTAATCTGGGATTACCTACATTGGGCCCTCGGTATTTATGAGTACGTAAATCGAGATTACGTACATCTGGCCCATCAATCAATCATAACACTTGTATAGCGCACTACTCACCCGGAAGGGTCTCAAGGCGCTTGGGGGAAGGGGTCCGCTACTGCTCGAACAGCCAGGTCTTGAGTTGTCTTCTGAAGGCGAGATGGTCCTGGGTCAGCCGAAGGTGGATGGGGAGGGAGTTCCATGTCTTGGCCGCCAGGTAGGAGAAGGATCTGCCTCCGGCGGTTGCTCTTCGGATGCGTGGTATTCGGCGAGGGCGATCGTAGCTGGCGGGTGGGCGTGTAGAAGGTCAGGCGGTCGTTGAGGTACTTGGGGCCCAGGTCGTGGAGAGACTTGTGTGCGTGGGTGAGGAGCCTGAACGTGATCCTCTTGTTGACGGGGAGCCAGTGCAGGTCCCTCAGGTGGCCGGAGATGTGGCTGCGTCGGGGAATGTCCAGGATGAGTCGGGCGGAGGCGTTCTGGATACGTTGGAGTCTTTTCTGTAGCTTGGCTGTGGTTCCGGCATAGAGGGTGTTTCCGTAGTCCAGTCAGCTGGTGACGAGTGCCTGGGTGACCGTCTTCCTGGTTTCGATCGGGATCCATCAGAAGATCTTGCGGAGCATGCAAAGGGTGTGAAAGTATGATGAGGAGACGGCGTTGACTTGTCTGGTCATCGAGAGGGAGGAGTCCAGGATGAAGCCCAGGTTGCGTGTGTGGTCTGTTGGCTTGGGAGCGGTGCACAGGGCGGGGGGCCACCAGGAGTCGTCCCAGGCGGAGGGCGATGGTCCCAGGTGAGGACTTCCGTCTTGTCTGAGTTCAGTTTCAGGCGGCTGTTCTTCATCCAATCGGTGACGTCTTTCATCCCTTCGTGTAGGCTGGTTCTGGCGGTGTCGGGGTCTCTGGTGAGGGAGAGGATCAGCTGGGTGTCGTCGGCGTAGGAGATGAGGTTGAGGTTGTGTTGGCGTGCGATGGCTGCAAGTGGTCCCATGTAGACGTTGAAGAGAGTGATGATCCCTGCGGTACGCCGCAGATGACTTCGGTGGCCTTGGATCGAAACGGGGGGAGGGGGACTCTCTGTGTTCTTCCGGCGAGGAACGAGATGATCCACTCCAGTGCCTTCTCTTGGATGCCGATGTTGCTGAGGCGTTGAACTAGGGTGCGGTGGCAGACAGTGTCGAACGCTGCAGAGAGGTCCAGGAGGATGAGTGCCGCTGTTTCCCCGTTGTCGAGCAGGGCTCGGATGTCGTCGGTGGCTGCGATGAGGGCGGTCTTGGTGCTGTGGTTGGCTCTGAAACCGGACTGCGAGGGGTCGAGGGATCCGTTCGTCTCGAGGAAGGCGGCAAGCTGTCTGTTGACGATCTTCTCGATGACTTTGACAGGAAAAGGGAGGAGCGAGATGGGGCGGAAGTTCTTGAGGTCGGTGGGATCCGCTGTTGGTTTTTTCAGTAGGGCGCTGAGCTCGGAATGCTTCCAGCTCTCCGGGAAGGTGGCGGTGTTGATGGAGGTGTTGATGATGTTCCGGAGTTGGGGTGCGATGGTGGAGTCGGCCTTGTTGAAGACGTGGTGGGGGCAGGGGTCGGTTGGAGATCCGGAGTGGATGGTGTTCATCATGTGGGCTGTGTCTTCGTTGGTCACCGTGGTCCAGGCGCCGAGGGTGGCAGTGGGGGGCATTGGTTCGACGGTTGGGTGCGTGGATGGTGGGCCGAAGCTGTTGTGGATGTCGGCGATCTTGCAGTGGAAGAACGAGGCGAGAGAGTCGCAGAGATCTTGTGAAGGAGTGATGTCGTTGTTGCCGGTGCTGAGGTTGGAGAACTCCTTGACGATGCTGAAGAGTTCCTTGCGGGTCGTCTTGCATTGGCGGGGGCCAGGGGTCCTGGCGCTGGGCGCGGTCCAGGCGCGGACGGGCGCAGACGGGCTTGCCTTTGGCGCGCCCGCTGCGCGTGACCGCTGCGCGTCCGTGCGGTCGCCATTTAAGGCTAAGTGGGAGGGAAGAGTAGCTGGGAGGCGGGAGCGGGGAGGAGATGAAAAAAGGGGGCGTGGCCTCGAGGACGGCGGCGGGAAACGGAGAGCAGTGCAGGCGGCAGAACGGGCACAGGCACAACTACATCAATTACAAACAGGAATAAACACAAATATTACAAGTTTTAACACAGATTTCTAAGAGACACACCTGGGGGACAGTGTAGTGAGGTGGCAGCTAGGGAGGCAGGCAGAACGTCACAACGAGGATGCGAGCAGCAGCTAGGGCACACGAGGGGGCACACACACAGCTGGCGGCCGTGCGGCACGGGGGTGTCCTGAGAACAGGTCACACTCACCTGCGCCGTGCGGTCACCATTTAAGGACAAGTGGGAGGGAGGAGCAGCTGGGAGGCGGGAGCGGGGAGGAGATGAAAAAAGGGGGCGTGGCCGCAAGGACGGCGGCGGGAAACGGAGAGCGGGGCAGGCGGCAGAACAGGCACAGGCACAACTACATCAATTACAAACAGGAATAAGCACAAATATTACAAGTTTTAACACAGATTTCTAAGAGACACAGCTGGGGGACAGTGCAGTGAGGCGGCAGCTAGGGAGGCAGGCAGAACATCACAACGAGAATGCGAGCAGCAGCTAGGGCACATGAGGGGGCACACAGACAGCTGGCGGCCGTGCGGCGCGGGGGTGTCCTGAGAACAGGTCACTGAGTTGTAACATATTTATATACATATATTACATTTCAGTGCTTTGAAAGTAGTACAGTATACTATAGGTAAACACCTTATAGGTTTATGCTGTACCACATTCTTATAGTTTTGCACTTTGACATTCACTATGACAAACTTTTACATACAAACATAGAAATTTAGTTCTTTCTTTTACCAGTAGAGGTAGTTCTAAAAAGAACTTTATTTTTTTTGGTTTTGTTTTGCTTGAAAAACGTAGAAAAATTAACTTTTTATACAAAATAATTGTTCAACAGGAACAAACTATGAAATTGAAAGAAAAAAATTATTTCGTGCATCTGTGGTTCCTGTTTTTCTGTAAAATTACTTCAATGGACTGTTGTCCGAAGGCTACTAATTTACTGCAATGTATGCATTGCATCATTAGATTTTTCAGTTCTGGCTGAATGTTCGCCACCGTTGAAGATGGCATTGGTAGTACTCCGGTTCTTGCTGTAGATGTACTAGGAGAAGAGTCCTCCTCCTGAGATCTTTGCACCACAGCTCTGCTCCAATTATTGGGGTGCATATTTTTTACATGGCGTTCCATGGTGCGAGTTCCAAATGAATATTTCTTATTTGGATTTCCTCTTGATAACACTGTGTCACAGATCTTGCAGGTGACCAGTGGTGCATTTACTTTCTTTTGATGTTCTGGAAAACTGAAACATTTCCAGACTATGGGCTCCTTCTTCTTACTAGGGTGAGGGTCCTCTTCAACAAACTCTTCATTAGAAGAATGGTCAGACTCTGGATGTTCAGCGATTTGGAAGTATTTTTCTGTAGCTTGGAGCTGTAGAAAAAAGGTGTTGCTTCTCTGAAAGCCAAAGAAGAATGATGAACATGGGAGGGGTTTTTTAACAATTGGAGTAGGAAGTATTATAAACCAATTAAATCTTTTGGTTTAAGGTCACATGGTTGGACGTAAGCTTATGGAGCGCATACGTTGTGTTTACGGGGCGCTTACGTAAGCTTACATTGCGTTTACGGGGCGCTTACGTCATCTTACGGAGCGTTTACGTAGTACGCACCCTCGCGAGATTTATAATTGCTTAAATAAAGTTTTATATGGTCTTTAAAGTTTAAATTAACATGTTCTTTATTATTCCAGATAATGTGTACTTTACATTGTGCAATGAATACGTAGATATAACGATTTAAAGTTTATAAACCTTTCGGGGGTAAGAGCTCGGAGCTTTTACGGTGCGCGTACGGAGCTCTTACGATGCGTGCACGTGCGACGCACCCTCGCGAGATTTGCTACTACTTTAAAAAGTAATATACTGTTGTTAAAAGTTTGAAAAAACTATTTTCTACTTTAAAGCAAATACTGTCTACCTTTAAAATCAACGTAAAAAACGTAGATATTATGTCTTAGAAATTGTAAAAAATTTGTCGTGGTAAGAGCTCGGAGCGCTCACGGTGCGCGGACCCTGTAATCATATAAAAAAAAAACCTTGAAAATAAAAATATATATATTCACTGAAAAAACTATAGGTTTGAATCCTTACATAGTTAGGTATTAGCAATTAAAAAACCTTGCAAATTCACTGAAAAAACCATAGGTTTCAGGTCATATATAGTTAGGGATTAGCATTTAAAAAAACGTGCAAATTCACTGAAAAAACCATAGGTTTCAGGTCATATATAGTTAGGTATTAGCATTTAAAAGACCATTGAAATTGCTGCTATATAGTTAGTTGGACTAACTATATTTCGCGCACCCGCAATCCACTGCTGATGATGTCACATATTACATCATTCATGACATGGTCAGTGACATCACTGATGACATCTCAAATGACATCACTGATGACATCACTGATGACATCTCAATTGACATCACTGATGACATCATTCATGTGATAATACGATGCACCTCCACACACTCTAATCTAACCTTTGATACACCCAGTCTTAAATACAAACTACCATTCTCGAAACCATTGACACACCAATACCAGTTACTACATACGCACTCACTGATTCCTAGATCTACACACACATCCACTCATTCACCCATACAATCACTCATACATACAGTCACTCATCAATACAATACTATCATATGCACTCATATACCTATAGAGACACTCACACACTTTCACTCATCCACGGAGTTTCTCACACACCTAGTCAGTCATGCAAAGAATCAATCACACTCCCATTTCATCATCTACACAGTTATACACACAACACTTTACTTATTCAAACATATACTAACACATATTTACTCTCTTTTACAATCACTGATACAAGTACTCATTGATCCATACAGTCACTTACGCAATCACAGGTTCTCATGTACAGTCATTTATATATGCCAACTCTCACATGCACTGTGTTTTACATATGTACTTACTTGGACATGGAGCACTGAGATAGCCATTCACTCACCAAGACACCCATGCACACAGTCAACCACCCATACAGCTCTTTCCAAATGCACTCTTGAACCCATATACCAAGTGAATCAACTGCTCACACATATATGCACAGAGTCACACACCTCCCAGCCACCCACACACACACTCACCCTCACATACAAATATTTGGGCAACCAATCAATAACCCATATAACGACTTATGTAGCTACTGATCAACACATGCAGCAGCTTACACAACAACAGACATACTGATGCACACATTCAGACAGTTTAGTCACTAACCCATGCATTCAGTAAGACACATTTAATCACTCACTCATACAGTCAGTCACGCACCTACTAAATCCTTCATCCAGACACTTATACATCTACTCATTCTTCAATATGTAAAACATATTTAAACTTTACAGAAACACACAGTCACTGGATGATGTCATCAGTGATGTCATCAGTGATGTCAATTGAGATGTCATCAGTGATGTCATCAGTGATGTCATTTGAGATGTCAT
Source organism: Lissotriton helveticus (assembly GCF_964261635.1). Lineage (NCBI taxonomy): Eukaryota > Metazoa > Chordata > Amphibia > Caudata > Salamandridae > Lissotriton > Lissotriton helveticus. Next base: position 1,977,506,821 of record NC_136067.1, read on the forward strand.
CAGTGATGTCATCAGTGATGTCACTGACCATGTCATGGATGATGTAATATGTGACATCATCAGCAGTGGATTACGGGTGCGCGAAATATAGTTAGTCCAACTAACTATATAGGAGCAATTTCAATGGTTTTTTAAATGCTAATGCCTAACTATATATGACCTGAAACCTATGGTTTTTTCAGTGAATATATATATATATATATATATTTTTGTGGGCACAAAGTAATCTCCTCAAAGTAGAACTATTCTTAGAGAACAAGAATTCTTTGAAATACTTCCAAGAGACAATATTTGACCTTGTCCACACTGGAACAGTTTATATATTCTGCCATGGATTGGTTTCGATTTTTTTTCTGTGATTAAGAGCCATTTCATAAATGTATTTTCATGATTCATTCAGATAACATTTAAAAAATAATAATAAAAAAAAATCAAAGTAAATACTTTGAATGAAACATTGCTTTTAAATGCGTACAGCACAAATGCTCTTTTCGTGTACAACTAATACCAATGCATTTTTATGTTTTTTAGGTGGGTTGTTTACACATGAAGATACATTTTAATGTGTTTAGAACTTTAGTAATGTCGTACATAATAGAGTGGAGTGGGTGTTGTGTGGCGTTTTAGTCTCTGAGTGAATTTTCCCGATTAGAGCCCTTATATAGGTACAATTGACATTGCCCTAATTTAGACATAGAAATAATTCCCTTATTTAGACATAGCCCATAAAGACTAAATACAGGCATGGCTACTTCCACCCGTACAAAATGTCACAACGATTTCTAGGAAAATCGGCTTAAGCAGTAAGGGACCTTCCCCTTGCTTGAATATTGATTTGTCCAAGAAATCATGTACTTTACAAAGAACTACTATTCCCTAGGAGTTCTTTCCTGACGTTATCATGCCCGACTTTACGTCAAACTAGACACCTTCAAGGTATAAATATGCCTTCACTTGCTCTAGCAAGACACAGTGGTCCAGAGCAGTTCGACTATCTACTTTCCCGACGCAGCTCGCTACAGCAAGTGCCGAAGGAAGCCGACCCTCCAGCTGACGCACTGATCAAGAGGCTACCTTTCTCTTGCTGAGAATCCAGCTCCAGTATTTCCAAGCTCCCCTTGCGGGGTGTTGGGAAATTGAGTCCCGAGATGGAGAAACCAGACCTCCTTCATTCTAAATGAAGGTATGGAGCTGATTAGAATCTAGGAGAAATCTTGGATAGATTCTTGGTAAAGAAAATGAAACCTAGGCTACACAATGCTTACTTCTTCCTTCGTACTAGACTTAGGTTAGGTACACTGGGGCAGGCGTATTTTAGAAACACCAGTTGAGTATCTTAGTCATTGGTATTTATGTATGTATTTTTATGGCTTAGAAACCATACAATGCTCTTACAGTATTATTTTATAATATTGTTCTGGCTGTACGCATTATACTTTGCAGCCTGCATTATGATTGTAGCAGTTAATTTCGTTTGCATGAGAAAGAAGACTGTTCAATAAACCTTTTTATTGAAAACGCCCATCTCTCTATTTCTCTGCACCTCTGTAGAAACAAAGCATGCACGATTCACTGAGTGAAATACTTATCTATTGTTTAGGCGAATCTAGAGATACATTTCTTATTCTTGGGAAACAAAGTTGTCATGTTTATGCGGTTGTCAGAAACTAATCCCTTCTTGTTTATTCAAGAAAGTTTCTAGTGAACTCTGAGCTAGCCGGCACTCACTATTAAGTTTAATATATTCGATAGAGACCTAGTCGACCTCAGTCCTACATCTAATCTATAGGATATATATTATTCTAATGCGCACAGCCTAATGGGAATATAGGAACTACACTGCAGCCTGGTGGCGAGGACACCCAGCTGCAGTAAATGCGGACCTGCGGCAACCTGAAATGCGGAATGCTGAGATGACAGAGAGGCCATTATTAAGGGACGTGAATGGCACTGCTGGCAGTATTTCAGTTTTGGATCGACCCAGTGGGGTTTGTGGTTTTTAATATGGCGAAATTGCTGCAGCACCCACTGTGGTATCATAAGTGGAACTGCAAGTACCATTAAGCCATACGGCACCCACCCACTGGGGTGGGACTTGGGACAGTTAAAACGTGCTCCACTTAGTTGACATTCTTCTGTTTTTAGCCAATAATCAAGGGTAAGGGTTGCCTGAAATGTGTTTGGCTACATTGGGATCACAGTTGAAAGCTGCAAGCAGAGTCATCCCCATTAAAAGAAGGTGAATAACTCTCCTGTGTGCCGCATTACATTAACTTTAGCTCACCACCCTACCATGCACTTTTCTCAAAAAAGATTTGATTTGCAATTTCATAACTGTTCTTGTAAATGCTCTAATTTTACTTGGAGTAAGTGACATAATATAGGATGATATAAGCAGTACATGGAAAAGGTGTGAGTTATAGTTACGGCAGAGGCTGTGTTGTGGAGTACTTTGTAAGTGTGTTTGAGTAGTTTGAAGTGTATGGGCATGTGTATCAGGAGCAAGTAGTTGTGTAATGTCGACTCAGCATGGGAGGTTGAGGTTTCAAGATTTAGTTCATCTGGAGCAGTACTCTTAAGATGTCCACCTTTCGGGCAGCCTCGACTCTGGATTAAAAAGTGACAGATGATCAAAGTGGTCAGATGAGGGGAAGGGAATTAGGGAGGGTACTGTGTGGAGGGAGTCCTGGAAATAAATGAAGCACGTCGTGAAAGAATGTCTGTTCAGTGTCATCTCTGGTTATGCATATTACAGTTCTCATCAATCATATACGGAGATATAGTCATTACCTGAAAAGAAATGAAGAATGTTCTTTCTGACCTTTACAATGAGGAAGAGTGATGAAGTCACATATTATCCAATAATATAGTCCAAGAAGTAGTTATTAAAGAAGAGTTATAAAAGAATCAAATAGATTGTATGGAGTGATCACCTTTTTCTGTACTGTTTATTCATGCAACTCTGGAAAATGTTTTCTGCTATTAAAAATACCAACTTCTTTATCTCCTCTGGAAATTGTCTCTGGTATTAAGCACTTAAACACCAAGGGCCTCATTTATGAAAGCCTTGCGCCACCGGTGCGTCACTTTTTCCCATGTTAAAAGTGACGCACCGGCAGCGCAAGTCCTTCATAAATAAGGCCCCAACTGTATTGTTTAACTTCTTGTCCACATATTGCAGGAATGCTCCATTCGGGTCTAGGTCCATTCCCTTAGCAAAAGTATCACTACCCTCCTCTCGCGACAACCGGAGATAATGAGAGGAAAACTAATAAATGAACTGAGACAAGTTCTCAATATTGGCTCTCTTCTACCTGTTGCTTCGACGTGCAGCAGGGAACTTCAGTCCTCTGCACCATTCGATCTCTGAAACCAGCACACGAGGAACATCCAGAGCGCAACCGGTATCCTGTCACAGTTTAGGCAATAATCCACATCGAGCGGTGGGCGTGACCGGTTTTATAGAGCTGATCCGGTCACTTGCGCTGTCTCCTCGTTTTGCAGGGCAATGCTCAGGGGTGCTAAATACTAAAAACGACAAGGAAAAATGTACTTGTAAAATGAAAAGCATCTATATGTGTCTGCCCATGGTGTGCAATATAGAAAAGATTGGACCCACTATGTTTCCTCACACAGTGTAACATATATCAAAGTTTTGTTCAGTTTTGTTTCCACCCTTCATTCAGTACATACAGCTTCCTGCCAGTTATAATTTCATACTGTTCACTTGCAGAGCATGATGAACCTATATTGCACCGCATGGTAAACCTGTACCTTTATTCAGGCACGAATATATATACATCAGACAAGATTAGTGTTATGGGCAGAGGATTCCTGGCATAAGGTCTAGTCTGGCTGCTATGTTTTGGACGGTCTGCAGCCTTCTTGAGTCCTGGTTGGTTATACTTGCGTACATGGTGTCCCCGTACCCAGTCTTCTGGTGATCAGGGCTTGGTTGACCATTTTCTTTGAAGTTTTTCTTCAACATCCTTATGGTGATGAAGCAGGACAAGTCTGTTGCATTACCTTGGGAGCCATGTCCAATTTGTTGAATTTGATGATTCTGAGGTTTCTTGCTTGTGAGCAAGGCTTGTGACACCAGGTAGAGTCCTAAGGTAAGGCACCTTTCCAGAAGATCACCACTTCAGTCTTTTCTGAGTTCAGTTTGAGGCTGTTGGATTTAGTTCAGGTGGACACGTCGTTCATGCAGGTGGTGAATTTGCTCCTGGTGTTGGGTGTATTGTCCAAGAGGGACAGTATCAGTTATGTGTGGTTAGCATATGTGAATATGTTTATGTTGTGGGCCCTTATAATGTCGGCCAGAAGAGTCATGTAGATGTTGAGGAGCTTTGGGCTGACCAAGGAGCACTGTGGGAATCCACAGACTTCTTCAGGGGAGTAGAGGGGTATGTTTGGGTTCTTCTGGTGAGAAAGGAAGAGACCCATTTGAGGAAGTGTCCCTAGATACCTGCTTCGTGGAATGTTCGGATCAGAATGGAATGGTATACAGTGCTGAAGGCTACTCATAGGTTTGAAAGGATAAGGGCTGAGGTTTCTGCCATCTCAAGGGTCATCTGGATGTCTTCCATTGCTACTAAGAGAGCATTATCTGTGCGGTGGTTGGATGGGTAGGGAAGCAGGGTTATCAGTTGGCAGTTGCTGAGTTTGGGCTGGTCGGCCAAGGGTTTCTTTAGGAGGGTGGTGATGGCTGGGTGTTTCTATGGTTCCGCAAAGGTGGCTATACTAATGAAGATGTTGAGGTTAGGGTTGAGGGCCACATTGATGGGGATCGCTTCTTTGTTGAAGGCGAAATGGGGCAGCAGTCTGCCGGGGCCCTAGAGTATATGGTCCTCATGGTTGTTGTGGTTTCTTCTGTGCTAATGGTGTCCCAAGTGGTGTTTTGTCTTTGTTCGTCACTGGGAAACTCCACGGAGCAAGGTTGTGGGGCAACGTTGCTGTATATGGCTGTGATATTGCTACAAAATAAGTTTGATTAGTTGCTACACAGATTGTGTGATGGACTGATTTTTCCTGTGGTAGCAGTGGGTATAGTGAAGTCCCTGACAATTGCAGAGATTTTTTTGCCACTGTTGTAGCTGGCTCTTATTCGTTAGACTAGGGCCCTCTCATAATATCTCAGAATAGCTTTTTGGTACGTTCTCTGGGCGACTTTAAAAGTGTTTTCTCCACTTCCCCTCTGCTGGTTCTCCCATTCTGTTATGGATCTTTGGAAAGTCGCTCGACGTTTTCAATGAACCAGTTGGCTTGTGTTCTAGTTTTTGCTATGTTGCTTTGTTTCTTGGAGGCCAGAGTATCAGTGCAGTTGGTGATCCACTTGCTGAAGTTTTAAATGTTCAAGAGGCCCATAAGTTCTGCTTTGTTCTCGTGGAGGGTGGTCTCCCAATCCACCTCTTTAAGTCTGTTTCAGTGTCAGTGTGCTGGGCCTGCTGTGGGAGTTCTTCAGGGTTGATGGAGTTGATTTTGAAACTGTTTATATTGTTTTCTTTCCAGGTGACTGGTCTTGGTATGTTGATTGTCATGATGAAGAAGGATGTGAACAAAGTAGCTAGGATCTGTCCGGCGGCGTGGTGGGCTCAGTGACGCATTGGATTAGTCCCAGGTTTAATAGGCTTACACGAAGGGCAGAAGAGTTGGGGTCAGTATGGTGTTCTAGATGGGAATTTAGGTCCCCTAGGAAGATGAATGAACTTGAGTTGAGGACTAGGGGGTGATTAACTCTGCAATGTTGCTCGCATAGTTGGCTCATGGACCCACAGGGAGATAGACTAGGGTTCCGCTCAGCATGCAGTTTGCTCTGATTTATAATTTTAAATTGAGATATTGCGTGCAGTTTTCTCAGTCTTCAGAGAAGGGGGTTCAGGTGAAGATGTCTTTGTAGATGATGGAGATTCCTCCTCTAGCCATATTTAGGCAGTCTTGCCTAGTGATGTTGTATTCAGAAGCGATGACAATTTAACGTCCGGCGTTGAAGCTGTGGTCATTCATGTTCCCTTGGGGAAGAGGAGGTTTGGAGCATCGTTTGTCAGGTCCCAAATCTCCGTGGGCTGCTTACTGATCATCCAGGTGTCAAGCAACATGAATGATGTTGATGTGTGAGAGGTGCAAGTATGTTTGCTGGTAGGTGTGAGTGTATGTGAAGGGTTTGGTGTGTGGGTATGTTCTTGGATGGAGTTACAAGAGCAGTGGTGCAGGTGAAAGCTATTTCTGTATTGTTTGATGTGGTGCACCAGCACCGGGTGATGTGATGTCCGGAGTTGATGGTGCAAAGCAGAGTGTTGGGTTAGAGGTGACTGGACAGGATTATTCGTGAAACAATTCCCCAGACACACAGTCAATCTGTACCATGTGACCACTGGATTTAATTTTCCAAGCAAGTTTATTTTTCTTTTTTACATTTATCAGCAATTTTTTGAAACACAAGCACAAACAAAACCACTGTCAATTCAAAAGGTTCATATATACAGTATCTACAAATGCACACATTTACAAATTTACAGCAAAGAATCAAACAAAAAATTGGTTAGACACACCAAAAGACAATCACATATGTATAATAATTCAAATAAATTGCAATTATATACAGTGCAGAGATTAGTCCATAAGCAAACAAACGGGCACCAGTCCTAGAGATTGAAAAAACCAAGTGACAGGCGGGGTTTTGTAAATGTGTGCATTTGTAGATACTGTATATATGTGTTTCAAAAAATTGCTGATAAATGTAAAAAAGAAAAATAAACTTGCTTGGAAAATTAAATCCAGTGGTCACATGGTACAGATTGACTGTGTGTCTGGGGAATTGTTTCACGAATAATCCTGTCCAGCCACCTTGTTCTGTTTTTCCTATTGTTGAGATCCGGGTTGGTCAGATGTAGGATCCGATACCTTTACTGTTTCACAGTCTGGGTTAGAGGTGAGTCGGGGCGGGCCATGGTTTCTGATGATCGCCACAGTACAGGATTAGACGAGTGTAGATGGGCTCAACTTTGGTGCACCACCGACATGCCAGCAGCACGCACGCTGTGTATCCATGCTACATCGGACATTACATGTCCTGTGAAGGGGTACAAGCGCAGGAAGTGTTGAGTGGGGCTGAGTTGGTGCACTATGGTATGGAAGGATAGAGGTGCGGAAAACAGATGTAAGTGGGAGGGAGAGACTGGTGCAGAGAGGGCAGAAAATGGGCTCATGAAGACTGGGCTCAGAGAAGATGGCGAGACACATCACAAAGGTGACAAAAGAGCGAGTGATCTAGCAAAAGTGGGAAAATAGCACAAACCGCAAGAAAAGGCAAAAAGAGCAAGAGAAAACAACACAATAAATTAGGCTAAATGTTCAAAGAGCGAGAGAATTGACACAAAGTCACAGAGAGAAATAGAGGGAGAGAGAGCAAGAGAGAGTCAAGGCAGGTGGCACGAGCCGCTAGAGCCAGGTACACAAAAGTCATGACCGGCCAGGCAACCGGTGGCAGCTAAGTCCAGGGGACTGTGCCTATGTGATCTAGTGCTTTCGTTGTCTTAAATTACTTTGTGAATTAGGAGCCTATCTTTTAATAAATATCACGCTGATCATTACTATTTTACATGCCATATTTTAGCTACTCTTGCTTCACAGTTTATGCATGAATAGTGCTATTGTGCTGCAATCCTAGGACCTCTCGCTCTCTGACTCCTTTTTTATAATTTGCCTTAGCTTTCATTTCCCTGTCTGCTATATTCCTTCCGCGCCCACAGTAACAGCATTCAGACTGTTGGCTCAGAGTAACACTGTTTACGTATTTAATTCATAAGTGGCTGGCTGACAGGTCGAGAAAAAACTTTTTATGTAACTGAGTCATGCTAAATTAAATTCCTCTATTCAAGTTATTTCGAAATTGGGAATTGCTTCATGTTTTATTAGTATGAACTGGCAATAGATGGTAAAATGCCAATGCAAATGTAGTATGGCTCTGTGTTGGACAACGAGGAGTATATAAATGAGTGGTCTTCATGTGTTAAGGTTTAATGAGAAATAAAAACCAAAGACACCTGCAGAAGATTTGTCTTCCCCATCAATACAGGTGATGGCCCAATCTGCCTATTAGTTTTTGGGAGTTTGGGTAGGCTTAACAAATAATCAACATTTACATACCTTCATAAGTTATCCAACAAGTACTAGTACCTGTGTGGGGCTTTATGAAGCAGAAATCTCTAACATAATAGCTAAATTGGTGTCATTTATGGAAAGAGAGTAACTCGAAGTGAGAAAATAAAATGTTTATTTATTCAGAACAAGCCTAGTGCCCATGGATCTAGTGAACTGATTTGGTTTGGGTATTAAATCTAGAGGCAGTGGGAGGTTTACATTTAGGGTTATAAAATAGCAAAAAGATCTGAGGTTGCTTTATGGAAAATGCACCCTATCCATGTCTGGGCCAGAAACACCAACAATTTTCTACACCCACTGCAGACAGCAGCAGTGAGCCAAACTACATTAAAATGTGCTGTCCCATATGCAGGTGCAAACTCCGCCTCTGTTGCATTAAGTGCAGCAGTCAAATGTGGGTCAGAGGTTTGAGACTGTCATTCTGTATTTAAATGCAGAGGGACTGGGACCAGGTTGAGGATGAGGCAGGGACCCTCCTCAAGGCAGTGCAGCACGTCACTGGACCAAGCGCAAGGGTGACTGGGAAGATCCCTGGGGCCCCATGAGGTCCTGCTAAGGGGCATCCTCAATGGGATGCATTGACTGGGCACCAGTTCATTGGTGGCACAAAACTCATGAGCCACAAGATGGCTATTGCTCTTGTACCTATATCTGTAATACCATCAAGGGCAAAGGTGTTGTCTCATTTTTAAGGGGTCATGCCACCATGCCAATATAGAGACACCTGCATGGGATCCATAATACAGAAGGTAGTGTCTGCAGTCGACTTTCTGTAATATGACCACTGGATTTCTCAGTTTCCCACACAATTACCTTCATGGTAATGGAAAATAATTTCTTGCCTACAGGCAGGACATCTTTCTGGTTTGTGACCGCACTTTGTAGGTGGAAGCCTTGCTTGGACTTTTTTGACTAATCAGGGGCTAGGTTTTTGCTCATCTGATTGGAGGAGATGTGTCTTTGTTTTAACTTGTATCCCAGGGTCCTTGAGTCAAAGCATTGCACCTATAAACCAGGGCAGAATATAGATCCACTTGACCCCCCTCAGGACTCCCTCTGACTGTAGATTCCAGAGGTATGTTTAGTCTTCTGCATTTGTTACTGCAGATTGTTTACAGTGTGAATAATCTGCAGGAGGTAATATTGAAGAAATGTGCATGTGCATGGGTATGTATGTTTTGTTCACCACATGTAACAACTATCCCCTACACCTCTGAAAATACAGGGGTGTTTTGCTCTTTGTCACACCCTATTCACCCTCTAGGGCCTGTTGTACGAAATCATGGTTGCAAAGAAGAAGTTGCAAATTGCACACCGACAAATGTGCATTCGTTCCATCACTGTTTTTTGTGCAGTAGACCCCCTAAGTACAATGGGTATAACCGAAACTGATTTGTATATATATATCAGGTCTTTCTATCTGGAGTGGCACAGTGGGCGAAAAACAATGGACTGGGATGTGGCCCAACCAATCGTAAGTGGCTGAAATTATCTCAAGCCTTCCTGTCATCATTTGTTTTTTTTTGATTTGCAAACAGGGTTGCATTTTGAAAAGCCACTAATGAACTAGTCAGTTACATCATAAAAATGTATGTTTACAGAACTTAGAAAAAGCACCTGCTTTATTAATTATGACAGGATGCAACCTCCTGTGAATGACTGTGAATACAACCATGAAGGTCTCACACGATTTTTATAGTAGCCGTGCCCTTTAAATGGATTTAAAATAGAAGAGTTTCAGGCAGGGAAGGCATCAGGTGGACCATGCAAAAGTCCATTGAACGACTAACTGCTCCCCCAAAGCCACCCACAATGCTTTCATGTGCATGGTTTGGCAGCCACCTTCGAATAGTTTTAACACCCAGTCAAGTATGGGCCATGGTTTCAGTGATTGCATGGTATGTGGCATGCTGCAAGCAACAGCAAGGAACTGGTAGTCAGAGATGTTTTAGGGCATGGACAAAGTGGGCTCTGCCCCAGTGGCCCAGCCTTCCAGGGGCCCTCTGATACAGCCATATGTTCTGAAGAGCCTTGCCATGATGACCTTTGATAAATCTTAAATACATTGTTTTAAATACCATTTTCCTTTAATTTATTTATAATGAGGGTGATGTGTGAGTACTACAAATATTTTGCGTAAATGTGTTTATGTTTCATGTGACATCAATAAACCAAGTTTCTTTTAGATCAAACCAAGACCACAATGGGAAATGGGAGGGTGTCACAGAGATTATTTGCTGTAATATTAGTGAGCTACTGCTGTGCTACAATATTAAAAACACATATCACTGTCCCTGAATATTTGATGTGAACACATTTAGAATTTGGAGATTTCGCCTGTGCACTGTCAGTGACCAGGCCAAAGAGGACATGGAAGAGCTGAAATTGGATCATACATTCAAAGCTGTTCTGAACAGGGGCCACCAATATATGTGTGGCCAAGGGCCCCCTAAATCCTTAACACGTTTATGCCTGGTATCAGTGTTTGGAGAGCTGCCATTGTATCACATAATTATTTAAATCAAACAAGAAGAGGGCCCCTGTAAAAGTGATTCCAAAGGCAGGAAAACCGGGAAATCAAAGTAACAACAATACAGAAATCATACCTAGTCTATTTAACGGGCGGAATATCTTGCCACACCTTAAATTTGCTACACATTCATAATATAAAATAAGTGAAGAAAAAACCCATCAAATACATCATTTTAAACTTAGAAGTTAATCATAATAAATATTTGTGTTGTACTATTATTTTTTAAATAATTTAATTCATATAATTCCAATACAGAATAGATGTATCATAAGGCATCTTTACAATATAGCCCAGAAATACATAATCATATATTTACAATTTATAGCGCTCTGGAAGACAACATATATTTTAATCCCTGACCACTCTCTTCTCCACCCACCACATTAATTCATACCTCATTCAATCATCATCTAGAAACAGTCAGAATAACATAATCCAAACAACAAGACACACCAAACAATACAAGGACCCAAAAGCAGAAAATCTTTGCTCTTTTTTTAAAGGAAAATTAATTAGCTTTTTCTTTAAACACAAAATAGTTAACATTTAATATTCTTAGTATATTCCAGTCACAAGACCATAAACTGGATATAATGGTTCTCGTGTCTTGCTTTCTGGCTCCGCGACAATATGCGTTTCGGTTAACATCCACAATCCTGGTCAACCTTCCTCAGGGCACTAAATCGTAAGTGCCAGGAGGCCAAAGAACGCGGGGTACGGCCAGAGTCACATCTAGAAAATACAAAAGTCTAGATGATGTATGTATATATAAGGACTACACATTTCCTATGCTAAAAGTAAATATATTGGATGAATGGTGACGTTCAGGATAAAGGGTGTCACATTACCATATACCACACCATAAAGTGAACAACCATCGAAATAAAGAAACAAAAGGGGAAAGAGAAAATTATAGGTTCACCAAAAATAATCTAAAAGAAATAAATAGGTGAAATATGTCCTACAATTGAACATAGCCTTGCACAAGACAATATATCTATCTTGCGTCTCTGTTGGAGAGAGGTGACGGAATCCAGATTGGTCCCAAGGGGAGCCCATTATTATTAAATAGTTTTGAAAAAAGGAAGGTGAGGAAATGTATAAGGTGCCTCAATAGAGGGGAATTAATGATGAGAAAGCTTTCTCTATCCGCTATTCAATGAGCATTTCGAGGACACAAGAAACAAGTAAATAAGAAGTCTAGGATAACTAGTAATCTATAGGTCCAGTGTTTATAAATCAAAAGGGTACAAGGAAGTCTGCTACAGCTCTAGTATGAAGAAATGAATCTTAAGAGGTAGGTTGATATTTAATGGTTGATGGACCCGAACATCAAATGGTCGTAAATGGACATAAAGCACAAGTTAAATAGAACCTACCGGTATCAGAGAACTCCAGGCATCACTGCTGAATAGTACGTGAATTGCTTAGACGCATCTAAAAAAACAATGCATGCATGAGATATATTCATGAGATATGCACCAAGGGGCAAAATGATGCACTGGACCTAGTACTAAAGAAGAGATGTTCATATCAAAGGGACAAAGTGTGCAATAAAACCACAATATATGAAAATTCTCAATAAGAAGATGCACAGCCATGGACAGGATGTACAGTCAAATATCTTGAGACTAGCATTAGCATAATGGACAATATTCCCTCTACCTGAATGTAGTTTGTTTCAGTGAAAGATGTCTTGAATGCCCACCTAATGGAAAGAATAGCAGCAAATGGAGAAAGAACACCCGTGTCTGCAAGAAAAACAAAATAGGCATGGCATATCTAACACCATTCCCTCTGAATATGCTTCTAAGTGGGGGTGAACAAAAATCCCTCACCGGGACTATATTCTCCACAAAAGATCACCAAAGATATATACACAACAAGATATAATAGTGTACCTTTAGCTTGATCTTTTATTCAAAGCCCAAATGTAAATCATAAGCCCCGTATGGATCCCCAAGTCTCCCCACTTACCGATTCCTAGTTGGCAAATGTACTCTGATCCTCACTCCTTCCACATGTTTCTCGCCCTGTCAGGATGGAAGGGAAAGAAATTAGCCTGTCATGTTCATAAAATGTGCATTCAATGATAATGTTGACGATGATCACATGAATAAAAATAAAAAGCGGTCACTCTTGAGATAGGGATGCACTATATTAAAAGAAACGGATGTCAAAATGTAAAATAACTGAAGCAGGCACTCTCAAGATGGAGAATCGCCATACTAGAATGATCAAATGTCAATATGTAAAATAACCGAAGAATAATATTTACCAAAACAAAAAATGGGAAAGACCCAAGTAATTGAGAAGCCTATAGAGGGGTCTTTGTCTCTGGCAAAGCCATGGCATCAGTTTGCCTAAAAATCTACCTGCAGAATATATGCATATGGTTTGCAAAAGCGAACTATAAGCAGAGAATCAACTATTAATAGGATCACAACCCCTCTTTTCACCTAGGTAAAGAAATACTATGATGACAAGATTACATGAGCAGGTGATGCAGCTAAGAAACGAAGAACATGGCGTAAAGGAGTGCCTCAAGGCAGGCTAAGCGATCCATGGATCCACAAAGAGGTTACAAAGATAAACATGAACTAAACCTAGCAGTTAACCGAATAGAATCATTTCTTTTATGTACAATAGTTCCTAGTGTAGATTTAAAATCAGGTGAACATTAATAATGATATGCATATATTTATATAGCCACTGTAAAATAGATTTTGTGCTAGAAAAAATCCTATCAATATGAAAGATCAAAGCACTACTTACTCTGTGTATACTAAAAGTAAATAAAGAAAATATGTTGTACAAGAGCAGCGCATACTCTAGCAGACTAAGAATGAATTTTTTTTTTACTCTGTATACAGTTAGTTACTGAGAAGAATTAAAGAGCCATATAATAAATAAACCGGGCTCAACACACAAAGCAATGGGGCATAGTGCAATGGACGAACATGTAACCAATATAATTCTGGGGTTACATTTGATAGCATTCTCCCAGGGTGTGATTTAATCAAGGCTCTCGTTCCGAGACTCAAACAGAAAAACCCAAAGCACTTCTCTCTTCTTACGAAGAGCAATGTCATTGCTTCCTCTATATGGTAAATTTTTTTCAATGAACGTCCATCGGAGATCCTTCTCAGAGTGAATTTTTTCTGGCCAATGTTGAACAAGAGATGCGGGAAACCCAAGGGTGATTGAGGATATTAGATTTGTGCTCTCCTATTTTTGTTCTGCAACGTATCCATGTCCACATGGTAATAGGATGAGCTATACAATGTTTGAGGTCCTACAATTTGTCATGCCTCTCAGTCTAATAGTTTTTTTTCTAATGGTTACAATACTATAGTATTCTCACAGGCGTGGCACGTGCCACATTTGTGATGTCCCTTGACTGGCTGTGTCTCAGTAATCGACTTTTGGCAAAAGCGTTCTCTCTCTCTCAATTTGGCATTTACCTAAAAGTATTGCAGGTTTTTATTTTTCTTTAATGCAAAAGTTGGTCAGGCAAGTTTGACATCGTCATTGTTAATTTTCAAGAGGTGCCACTGAGAGTTAACTACTTATCTGATCTTCTGATCAAGATTAGAGTACCATGTGACACACACTAACTTGTCTTCTATCTGGTCTCAAACATGCTGTCTCTGTTGCAATATCTAACTCTTTTGAAAGAATCTTAAAAAAGGTTTTTGGGATACCCTCCATCTTTCGACCCCGTCTTCTCCACAAGCTCTCACGTCACCTTCAACCACACCACCGAACTCCACTGGACCGACAACTGATGCATCCACTTCACCTTCAAGAAACTAACCACTCACCACCGCACCCTACAGCTGCCCCGCTGCTGCTGGAGCAAAATCACCAAAGACCAGCTGACCTAAACCCTCGCCAAGAACCCACCCACCGACCCAACCGACCCAACCGACCCAGACGCCGCCGCCCGTAACCTCTGACAGTGGATTGACAACTGCACCAACACTCTCGCCCCACTCAAGAAACCCTTCATCAACCACTCCAGCAAGAAAGCCGCCTGGTTCACCAAAGAACTCCAGACCTCCAAACGTAATTGCCGGAAGCTGGAGAAGAAATGGCTCCACGACCACACACCTGACAGCCACGCAGCCCACACGGATGCCATCCGCAGACATCACCACCTCATCAAAACAACCAAGATATCTTCCTTTAAAGCCCGCCTGGACAACAATACACACGACAGCAAAGAGCTTTTTCACATAGCGCCAACACCAACGACATCCCGCCCTCACAGGATTTGTGCGACTCACTGGCCACCTTCTTCCATCGCAAGATCGCCGACGTTCATGACAGCTTAAACACCTCACCCAATCCAACCAATTCAATTCAATTTTATTATTAAATATGTTTTGGAACTCCGTGGAGATCCACATATTATACAATTACAGAAGACAATGAAAAAATTTTGACCATACAAAACAACTCATACAGACAGTAATTATACAAAAGTAATTTACCATTCTATTAATAAAATTCCAAGAAACATTTAAAAAAAGTAAAAATTTTGTTACAAAAAATTCCATTCGGGGGGCTAATAATAGCATCCAACAGAGCTGTTGCAGAAGAAATACCAAACTGAATACAAGCCGGTTTTATCCAGAGGCGCCGGTAAGACAATAATGCAGGACAAGCTAACAGGGCATGTTTGGAGTCTTGAATTGCTAGGTTACAGAAATTACATACATTGGATATTCCGTACCATTTGGCCAACAACTTGTTCAAGGGGAGCAAGTCCTGCCTGAGAAGTAGCCAAAAGCGGCGTAAGCCATGCGGGATGTTCCATGACAGATAGGGTTGTATCTGTCTGATTGAATAGGAATCAACAACTTGAGTGGCCCCCTTTTTTTGTGTTGTTAGATTCCGATCCCTCTCATAGCTTAGCTTCCATGTAGCTTGCTTTAGTTGTGATTTCAATTGATTCATGGAAAGCTCTAAGATGGAAGCTTCCTCCAACTCCAAGAGAGTGATAGCTTTCCTATAGTTCTTTATTAGGATCGAGTATGCATTTAGGGGGCCCATCAACTCTTTTGTGATAAGGAATCTGAGAGTGGATGGCTTTCCTTTAATCAGACTAATGACCCAGCGGATCACTCCTGCAAGTCCCTGAGCCCAACTACTCCTAAGGCCGAGTTCTAGACGCAGGGTAGCCGAGCTACAACTATTATTAACCGAGGTTAAATTTCTCAGTAGGGAGCCCTCCACTGAGTCTAAAAAGCCCCATTCTGCTAGGTCAATTAATTCTACCCCGTAGAGCAGAGTCGGGGGAACTTTTGCCCGAAAGGCCTCCAACAGATGAACGAAGTGTCTCTGACCTGTTGATTTATACAGAGTTCTTAGGCCTTTACCCTGTGACTTTGCTTTTCGAGAACTACTTTCAATGTGTAATTTATTACTTAAATTACTAGTGACTACCATACCTAGAAAGACATACGATTTTACTCTTTCTAATTTCTGACCTCCCAATTCCCAACTAATGTGGTCCAGTTTTAGTTTGTTTCGTCCCTCCAAGCACATTATCTTACTTTTAGAAATATTTATTTTCAAAAAGTGTTCTTCAGAGAAGATATGTAGTGCATGCAGACGGTTATTAAGACCCTTGGGGGAGAGATCTAATATTAAAATGTCGTCTGCATACATTAGGCAGGGGATGTGTCTTTCGCCTAAACGTGGAGCAATTCCTACACATGTTGATAAAGTAAGGGGAAGGTCACTAACATAAAGGGAAAATAGGAGGGGAGCTAGTAGACAGCCCTGTTTGAGGCCATTTGCAGATGGAATGAGCCCGGAAAGACCTCTTTCTCCTCCCAGCAAAACCTTGCACCATGTATCGTCATGCAGGTCCTGGACCAAGCGTAAGAGGCTATGTGGCATTCCTAAGATGTGTAGCTTTCTCCACAATACCTGACGGTCGACCTTGTCAAAGGCCGTGGAGAAATCTATGAATGCCACATAGACTCTTCCCTTCCTTGCTCTTATGTACTTATCAACTATTACCTGGAGGGCAGTTAGATTATCCATGGTCCCATGGTTTTTTCTAAAGCCTGTCTGCTCAAGTGGAAGGATATTTGCAGATTCAACCCAGGCATTTATCCGTTTGAGCAGACATCTGGTAAAAACTTTGCCGATTGCATCCAACAATGCAATCTGGCGATAGTTCTGGGGGAGAAGACGATCACCCTTTTTGTACAATGGGACCAGGATGCTTCCCTTCCAGGAAGGTAGGACCTTTCCGCTAAATATGCAGGAATTAAAGATAGGGCATAAGAGCTTGCTCCATTTGGCCCTATTCTGCTTTAACACATTGATTGGGACTTCGTCGGGGCCCATAGCCCCTGAGCGTCTCATTTCCCCAATGGCGAGTTCTATGTCTTTTTCTGAAAAAGACTCTATCGATGGGCTAATATCTAAAACCCGTACTTGAGGGGAAACTGAATGGTTACTGGCATAGAGATTAGAGACAAAATCCCTCCATATGTGTTCCTCGATAGGGATGGGGAGCGGAATGGATCTCGTTCCGCACCCTTCACCTATAAGGGACCAAAACTGTCTCAATTCTCCATTAGTTGCAGCTTCCCTTATTTTTACCCAGATGGTATCCTCTTTTTCTTTTTGAAGAGCGTGTAAGAGTCGCCTCCTTCTCCTTTTTAGAGTTGTTATTTGTCGGGATTTATCCTCAGTTCTATTTAAGTATTGGGCCCTTATAAGTTTATTCAGGTCTACATTGAGCGATTTTAAAGGACAGTGGGTTACTTTGGTGATTTTTTTCTTATTCTGCTTTTCAACCCCTGTTATTATTGAACTCAGAAATAAGGAAAAAAGCTCGTTTTCACGGCCATACCAAGAGGGGAGCTCAGAGATTGCTATATCTAGCATATCCTCCAGGTAACGATGAGCCCTTGCATTCCAATAACATCTTCCCGAACTGTTACCAAAATTTATTTGGTTGCTGTTCAAGGACCATTGGTCACATTTAGGGAGATGTACGTTCATTAAGATTGAAATGATTTTATGATCGCTGAGGATGGTATCAATTACAGCGATATCCTTTAGTAACTCAAATGAATGAGACCCTATTATAACATAATCAAGAATTGATTCCCCTTGATACGATCTGTGGGTAAAATTTGCTGGAGAGTCTGAGGGGAGACGCCCGTTAGCGATTATCCCATCGATTTCTACCAACTCGTTTAGTAATAATTTACCCCGTTTATTTGTTAATATATTTTCAGGGAACGTTGCCCGAGGAATATGGAGTGTATCTTCTCTGATTTTGTCAGAAAATAGATTTAAGCTAAAATTGGAGATTTTACAATTCAAGTCCCCGGTTAGGATAATGACCGTTCCAGGATCTTTCTCCTTAATGCTCTGTATATGAAGGAAGATTTTATTTAAAATTGTGTTAAAACCCGTTTCAGGAGGGATGTAGGCATTTATCAAGGCCAGATGGATTCCAGCTAAAAGGTTGCCTGACCCAAACAAGGTAACCACCTGGAAAAGTTTACTTGAGTCCAGGAAATGGTTGTAGTCCCAGTTTATACGGTTGGATAATAGGCAGGCTATGCCCCCGCTGGCGTGGCCTTTTTTGTTCGCAGTAGCACTGCCTTCTAGAACAATATAGTCCTTCCCTATTTGGAGATTTTCGTTGCACCATGTCTCCTGGAGGCATATGATGTTTGCTTCTAGGGATAGGAGAAATTGTGTTTTCTCCATATTATTTTTTAGACCTGCTAAATTCCACGATATTATAGATAAGTCCGTGCTAAAGGAACTGATTAGATAATGGTTTTCCTGAAGATTTGTCGGCTAATACTTTGGGCAGCCAATTCCAGAGATCCTTTTCCTCTCTAGGGGTAGTTTGATAAGTTGAGGAGGAGGTTTGAGCATATGATACCACTCGAGAATCACTAGACTTGCTTATTTTTAATTCTTTGATTTCACCCAAGTTATTTATATTGCCTGCTGCGGCAAGCAGCATAGAAGACGGGGGGTTCCGTTGGTTTAGCGTTTTAACAGCCTTATTCCGACAAGAGGGCAGTAAAACAGGAATTACATCTATTCCCCTACTCTGGAGGTCTTCAGCCCGTTGCAAGATGAGATTAGCTACCAGTTTAGAATAAAACTTCACCCTCGTAACCTTCCCCGCTTCAGACTCTTGTTGTAAAACTATATCTAGGTCGGCTGATTGAATAAGTTTCAGATTGGCGGACTCTTGGAAGTATTTCAACAAGAGGGATCTGTTCAGAATACAGTCAGGTTCAAAAAGGGGAAAGAAGTCTACCCATACAGTATCTATATTATTTTCTATGTGTTCTTTGTCCAAAGTAACCTTTGCAGGAGCTTCCGTGGGTGTAATTACAAAGGGATTGAAAGAAGACATTTTTTCGACAGGGAAATTATGTTCTTGCCCTAATAAAGTTGGTTTATCTGCTTCTTGGTTCGATGAGCCTTGGGAAGGAGCACCCTGAGCTGTTACACCCTGGAAGACGGGTGCGAAGGGATTAAGTGCCATGGTTACTTGGGTAAGTGGCTTTAAAACCTGACATGGGGATGTCGATTTATGTGCCACTTTTATAACCCTAGTATTATTGCTTTGTTGGCCAAAGGAAAATATGTTAGTGATTGCTGACAAGGGGGATGTATGGGTAGGTAAGAAGGGAGATTTTGCCTTGGGTGTTAAGGAGGTGTTTTCTTTGGCTAACATGTTGACGGGGTTTTTGTTATTTCCCACTGCCATCTGTGCTAGGGGTGATACTTCCGGTGGAGGAAAGTTTAAGTTTTTCCTAAATAAAATTTTCCTCCGCCTATTTTTATCTATCCGTCTTAACAGTTTCCTTTTGTGCTTTCCGTTCTTTTTTAAAGGCCCTATTTTCTCTCTATTATCAGTTTCCCCCTGAATAGCTTCCTCCTCTATTTCCCCGTCCCCCTTCTGTTTCTTAAAAATTGAAAATAAATTATTTCCAGTTTTTAGCAGGGTTTCCCCATGGGGTTTTATTACAAAGTCGTGATTTACTGAACCATTTAAATTGGAAAATGGAAAGGGAGCACCTATTTTTTCTTGCACTATTTTTGAAGTAGTTGTAGCTACTAGGGGTTGCTCATTTATGCCGATCTGATCTGGGGCCGTGGGAGGGGAGGAGGGCCCCTTCCCGCCCGCTTCATTCTCTTTTTGGGACCTCAGCAGGACTTTTAGAATTTGGGTCACTGTGTCAAGCACGCAATCGGATCCCCCCACAAATTTTTCCAGTAAGTGTAAGATAGAGGCCAATAAATGTTCTAAGATGCAGAGGGAGTCGGAAAGCGGTTTGTCAGGCCCCTTGCATTGGGAGGAATTTATTCCGAACAAATTTAAAGTTGGGCTAGAGGAAAAGTGAGAGTGTGAGGTTTTGGAGGGGGTACTGCTGTAAAGTTGTAGGCCGGCATGATTTGACATTAGCGGAGTATTCTGGGGTAACTCAACTGCTGTGGGATCGGTTTCTAAATACCGTTGACATAGGACTTCATCTAGAATCAGTGGAGACAAACCATTGTGAAATGAAGTTTTGGTTAGAGAACTGTTTGCAGGCTGAGTAGCTTCATCGTGGGGAATTGCCATGATGTTTAAATTGTCTTGCTCTATATCTTTTTTTGTTTTTATGATTACCTCTGGTACTAGGTCAATATTATTTTTCAGGGTAGAAAACAGGGGGGGTGAGAAATCACTCTTGGGGGGGAATTGTAGCGTCCTAGCTGGACTTGAGTCCGCCTTAGCTTTTTTGATTTCAAGATTTTCTGAAACATCATTTAAGGTAAAGTCTAAATGGATAACTCCGGGATCTTTTGGGTCCATTGCTTTGTTAGCTGACCCCAAGGCTTTGTTTTTACCCTTTTCCCAAAAGTTAAAGAGCTGGCAGGTACTTTTCATGTTGGTAGATTGGCTATGTTTGTTACGAAGGGGATTTGATTTCGTTTTGGAGCTGGATCTTCCTACTATTATTTTACCAGATCTTAGTTTCTTTGTCATCTTGGCTGGGAAACACTATCGTAAGTGCGCTGTGAAGGAGCAAGTTTTATGTCGATCTGGAATTCTGGGATTACACTGCAGTAAGTGTTACTAATGGAAAGGAACTTAAATACCTACCCGGCTGCAGATTAGCTTTAGGTGTAGTCTCACAGGTAGTTTACAATAAGGTATGACTTACCAGGCCTAAGGGAATGGGCCTAGCCTAGCCTTCTCGTGCCTCTGAGGGCCTCAGAGGGCCCGCCCTTGTCCCGGGCTTCTCCCGGGTGCTACCCGCGCGCTACCGCGCTGCGGTGTGCAGACACTCTATTAATACGTCACGATGGACTCGAGGGCGTGGCCTACAGGGAGAGCGTCACCGGGTGTAATTGGTGATTCACACTGCTGGGACTCTTGGGAGACTGAGTCCAGCAGTGCACACGCTCGCAGCCCTGAAAGCCTTCAGCCCAGAAGAAGTGGAGACAGACTGCAGCTGTGAAGCGGGACCCGCGGAGCGGGTCCGGCGAAAAGTAGCGCCTAGCAAAGCGCTTCCAAGTAGATTAGCAGAGCGCTTCCAAGGGGTCAGGCAGAGCTTCCTCTGACCTCCAGCGCCAAAGCACAGTCACGAACACCGCAGGAAACAGCAGGATGGAAATCCACAGATTAGGCAGATCCGGAGCCTTTTCTCCTCACAGCTGGGGGCGTGGCCTACAGGGAGAGCGTCACCGGGTGTAATTGGTGATTCACACTGCTGGGACTCTTGGGAGACTGAGTCCAGCAGTGCACACGCTCGCAGCCCTGAAAGCCTTCAGCCCAGAAGAAGTGGAGACAGACTGCAGCTGTGAAGCGGGACCCGCGGAGCGGGTCCGGCGAAAAGTAGCGCCTAGCAAAGCGCTTCCAAGTAGATTAGCAGAGCGCTTCCAAGGGGTCAGGCAGAGCTTCCTCTGACCTCCAGCGCCAAAGCACAGTCACGAACACCGCAGGAAACAGCAGGATGGAAATCCACAGATTAGGCAGATCCGGAGCCTTTTCTCCTCACAGCTGGGGGCGTGGCCTACAGGGAGAGCGTCACCGGGTGTAATTGGTGATTCACACTGCTGGGACTCTTGGGAGACTGAGTCCAGCAGTGCACACGCTCGCAGCCCTGAAAGCCTTCAGCCCAGAAGAAGTGGAGACAGACTGCAGCTGTGAAGCGGGACCCGCGGAGCGGGTCCGGCGAAAAGTAGCGCCTAGCAAAGCGCTTCCAAGTAGATTAGCAGAGCGCTTCCAAGGGGTCAGGCAGAGCTTCCTCTGACCTCCAGCGCCAAAGCACAGTCACGAACACCGCAGGAAACAGCAGGATGGAAATCCACAGATTAGGCAGATCCGGAGCCTTTTCTCCTCACAGCTGGGGGCGTGGCCTACAGGGAGAGCGTCACCGGGTGTAATTGGTGATTCACACTGCTGGGACTCTTGGGAGACTGAGTCCAGCAGTGCACACGCTCGCAGCCCTGAAAGCCTTCAGCCCAGAAGAAGTGGAGACAGACTGCAGCTGTGAAGCGGGACCCGCGGAGCGGGTCCGGCGAAAAGTAGCGCCTAGCAAAGCGCTTCCAAGTAGATTAGCAGAGCGCTTCCAAGGGGTCAGGCAGAGCTTCCTCTGACCTCCAGCGCCAAAGCACAGTCACGAACACCGCAGGAAACAGCAGGATGGAAATCCAATCCAACCACGACAGACCCCATCCCAAACGCCCCCTGCACCAACCAGCTCACCTCCTGGTCTCATGTCAACGACAACGAGACACGCAAGATCATGAACTCCATCCACTCAGGATCCCTGTCAGACCCCTGCCCGCACCACGTTTTCAACAAAGCAGACGTAACCATCGCACCCCAACTACGGAAGGTCATCCACATCTCCTTTGACACAGTGACATTCCCAGAAAACTGGAAACATGATGAAATCAATGACCTCCTCAAGAAGCCCAAGGCGGACCCCAAGGACCTCAAGAACTTCTGACCCATCTCCCTGCTCCCTTTCCCGGCAAAGGTCATCGAGAAAATCGCCAACATGCAGCTGACCCGCCACCTTGAGGACAACAACATCCTAGACCCATCCCAGTCCGGATTCAGACGGAACCACAGCACTGAGACAGCCCTCATGGCCTCCACAGACGACATCCGGCGCCAACTAGACAATGGCGAAACCTCAGCCCTCATCCTCCTGGACCGGTGAGCCTCCTTCGACATGGTCTGCCACTGCACACTAAGAACACACCTCCAAGAGGCCGGAATCCAGGAGAAGGCCCTGAACTGGACTACGCCCTTCCTCTCCGGCAGAACCCAGAGAGTCCACCTCCCACCATTCCGATTCGAAGCCACTGACATCACCTGCGGTGTACCCCAGGGCTCATCCCTCAGCCCGACCCTGTTCAAGTCTACATGGCCCCCCTCGCACATGTGGCCGCCAGCACAACCTGAACATCATCTCCTACGCCGACGACACCCAGCTCATCCTCTCCCTCACCAAGGACCCGCACACCACCAAAACCAACCTCCACGAGGGAATGATGGCCGTCGCCGAGTGGATGAAGAGCAGTCACCTGAACCTTAACTCAGACAGGATGGAAGTCCTCATCGTCGGCCCACACCCTCTGCCTGGGACAACTCTTGGTGGCCGACCACACTGGGAACAGCACCGACACCCACGGGCCACGCACGCACGCAACCTAGGATTCGTCCTCGACTCCTCCCTCTCCATGTCGAAGCAGGTCAACACCATCTCCTCCTCCTGCTTCAACACCCTCCGCAAGCTTCGCAGGATCTACAAGTTAATCCCGACCAAAACCAAAAGAATGTTGACCCAAGCCCTCGTCAGCAGCAGGCTGGACTATTGCAACGCACTCTGTTCAGGAATTCCGGCCAAACACCTACAACGCTGCAACGCATCCAGTACGCCTCCGCCCGCCTGATCCTCAACATCCCTCGTCGCAGTCGCATCACCTCCCACCTAAGAGACCTGCACTGGCTCACCGTCAACAATAGGATCACCTTCAAGCTCCTCACCCACGCACACAAAGTACTCCAGAACACTGGACCAGCCTACCTGAACACCAGACTCAACTTCTACACCCCGCTCAGCCAACCTCGTCCTGGCCGCCGTCCCACGCATCCAACGAACAACCTCCGACGGCAGATCATTCTCCTTCCTCGCCGCCAAGACCTGGAACACCCTCCCCACCCATCTGTGGATGACACAAGATCTGCTCACTTTCAGGAAGCTCCTCAAGAAATCGCTCTTCGAGCAGTAGAAGCACCCCCTCCCTCCAGCGCCTTGAGACACTCATGGGTAAGTAGTGCGCTCTACAAGTTCATTCATTGATTGATTGATTATATCATGGTTTTTGTACGAAATTATTGTTGTGGGAAGCTGCTGGCCACTCACTACTATTAAAAATTTTGGGATAAAAGTACAAAAAATGCTTGGTCTCCAAAAGTATAGATTGTCATGGGAGTACCTGGCACCGGAGGAAACTTCTTTGATGGTGGATGTGCACCATGGTAAAGAGCAGAGTGGTTGTCCCTCACAATGGCATTAGACAGTTCCTATCATTTCTATAAAATCAAAAGGTCCTAGCTAGCTTCAGAACAATAAATAAAGCAGACCATATCACCGTTGTTGTTTTATCTCTAAAATGGCTCCCTCTTGAAGCACACAGAATGTATAATTAAATGAGTATTACTTAGCGAGACCTGAAGCTAAAACCTCACCTACTCAGACCAGAAATTTAGTATTATAGGGGGTCCTTGAATTGTGAAAAGCCAGAAGTCTCTCTGATGGAAGCGCATAACTGAAGATGAAGTGCACCCCTTCTAAGAACACCCTTCATGGACTACTTGCTGAGAAAGCATTGAGATACCTAGTGACCATACAAGCACCTTTAGTTTCTTTACAAACAATTGGAGGACTCCACTTCTCCACCAATGGTGATTTACAGATGGAACTCTGCCACATTACATGTCAATTGTTTTTGATTCTCATAACTCTGTATTATATTGAAACATGTTGCACCTCAAAGTCTGCAAAGTCTGCAAATCCTGCTGACTCCAGCTGGGCCTAAAAGTAGAAAACAAATAGAGGGGAAAGCATGTTTCAGTTATCTGAGGTTGTCATGTTAAATGGTGGGATATTCAAATGAGTTTCTTGTCATCTGTCCTTGCCCAGTCCTCTGTTTCAGTAGTCTCTTCCATGGTCATGGTGGCCCTTTGCTTCCTCACCAGTTTCAATGAAATCAAAATGTCTACACATTTCTTTTTCTATTTGCAGAATGAAAGCTGATCTGGCAACTGTGTTTGTCTGCACACTTCTGCTTTGGTTGGATTTAGCAGTGACAGGTAATATAAATATCCATTATTAGACTCTATTGAGTTTATTTGCAATGTACAAAGCTGCATTTTCATTGTTATCTTCATATTTTATTTCCCGTCTCACAAGCCCATTGTAAGTCCTTGAACACGTGCATCTCTGTTGGCCTTTCTCTCTGCAGTGCTCTCTGGGAAGCACGTGGTTCCTCTCCTAGACACTGGAAGGCTAGATTTATGATGCTCTTCTTAAAATAAGATTACTCAGCAGCATGTTCTGAAAGTATGGTACTACGGAATATCGAGGCTACGAATATCGAGATACATTAATATCCTATACAGAATATTGAAAAACAAAATAAGGTAAGTGGTTATGAAGGAGGTATAGATTAACTATTCCTAATTCCATATCTACAGATCCTAAAGATATATATATCATTAAGCTACATATATGTGGAGTTACCTATAGAAAATCTATACTTACTTACCTTTCAATATTTTGTCCTTCAGTATTGTGTGTGCAACACCTGGTGGCAGCGAGATTCCTAAGTTCATATTTTTGGGAAAACATTTACATCACAGATTTTACTCCGCGATGCAAACATAATGCGGTCGTTACAATGACCGCGTTGTCACAACACTACCTTTACAATGCAAGTCGTTACAACAACTTGCATTAGATGGCGCTCTAGGATAAGTAATAGTATGAATTACTATTCCAACACTTTCCCTAGAGTTGCATACACTGGAGTTGGAATAGTAAATCATAGTATTCCTAAGTCCAGCGCACCATCTAGCACAAGCCGTTGTAATTACTTGCTTTGTAATGGTAGTGCGTTGTGACAAACCGGTCGTTGTGACTACCGTGTTGTGTTTGCATCGTGGAGTAAAATCTGCAATGTAAAGAGACATATTTTGGGTGCCCACCTTCCAAACGGTACTGTAAAAACATGGCCTGACAACTATAAAACATTATCAGACACAGAGATAGTAAACAAGACATGATTTGATGCAAGGACGCATGAGATGGATCTCAGAGAATGTATTAAAAAAGATTAAGTACCCTCTCCACTAATTTAAAATCATTTAAAGTGGGCAGAACTTAAATATCTCAGCAATTTGATTCGAACGTTTTATATACAGCGAACGTGACCCAGGCGGGTATCACAGCGCTTTACAATTAGGATAGGTATTACATGAATATGTATAAAACAACAAGATATGAGTGTGTCACAAATAAGGTAGGGCAGATATTGGCCATGGAGAGGAATATTCGATAATGTTCGATAAATGAGAAGGGCAGGTGAATGCTGGGATTCAAAGGTGTCCAACAATCTAGTGGTCAAACAGGGGGCATTCAATAAATGGTGGGGCAGGGGGAGTGTTATGGTAGGATTTATTTATTACCTTTTTGAAGGTAGCAGTGGAAGAAATGCATCGAACTTATGGTGGAAGAGAGTTCTAAATCTTTGGGGCACAACCAGAGAAGGCTCTGTGACTCATTCTCCTTTTGTGGAAGATCTGTGGTTTTAGGAGCAATGAACTTGCACTTCTTGGCTGTCTGCAACCTGTAGACAGTTCTATTCTTTGAGTCACATAAGTGGAAGTCTTGAGATGTAGGGCTTTGTGGATCATGCAGGCTATCTTTAGCTGTATTCTAGATTCATATGGCAGCCAATTTAGGGATTTGAGGGCTAGGTAGATGTTCTTGTTTCTTTGGTACCTGTGATCAGTCTAGATGCTGCATTAATAGAGGCTCTTAGTGGGCCAAATTATATTTGGGAAGTCCCCAGAGGGTGCAGCTACCATAGTCTAGCCCAGGCAGTATCAGAGCTTGAACCGCCATCTTGACATCCTCCTGTAGAAGGAATGGTTTTAGGTTCATTAGTGTGTTCATCTGGTGTGTAGAACCCTTGCTTAAATTGCTAATGTGATTTGCATGTTCAAGTAATTAGCAAGTGTGATTCCGAGGGAGTTTGCAGAATCGGTAAAGTGGGGAGTGCAGTTGAAGGTCGTAAGATGTTTCAGCCAGTGGTCGATCTTAGGGGTGTTATTAGGCGGAATGATGACAAGGAATTCTGTTTTGAAGTTGTTGAGGTGGCTGTCAGTTAGCCAGTTTTGAGTATCCATAAGGGTAGAGTTGAGTGAGATTAAGTCTTCAGAGGAGGTTATTTTCAGATAAAGTTGAGTGTCATCTGCATACATATGGAATAGAATGTTCGCGGAGTTCAGAGCATTTGCCAAAGTTTCTAGTAATATATTCAAGAGTATTGGTGATAGTAAAAATGCCGGTGGGACCCTCATAGAAAATGAGGAGGTCTGGGATCGCGATTGATTTACCTCTGCTTTCTGTGATCTTTTATGGAGGAAGGAAGTAAACCAAGGCAATACCTTGACCTGAAAAGCCCATCTTGTTTTCAAGGGTAGATAAGAGATTGGCAGGGTTAACAATGTCAAAAGCTGAAGAAAGTTCAAGGAGAATCAGGAGGCATGCTTCATTTTGATCTAGCATTTTTAAGATGTCATCCATAATGTGAGTGAGAGCAGATTCCATGCTGTTGCCTCCCCAAAATCTGGACTAATGTTGGTCCAGAAGTTGGATATACTCCATGTGTTCACAAAGTTGCATCTGCATGTATTTTTCTAGCAGTTTAGCAAGCGTGGGGCTGGTGGATATAGGCCAGAAATTATTGAGATCAGATCTGACTGCATTAGGTTTTTTCAGAATGGGAGAGACCTGCTCTACTTTTAGGCAGTCATGATGGTGCCTTGCGACAGTGAGGTGTTGACAATCTTTGTCTATG
The DNA here is from genome assembly GCF_964261635.1 of Lissotriton helveticus. Lineage (NCBI taxonomy): Eukaryota > Metazoa > Chordata > Amphibia > Caudata > Salamandridae > Lissotriton > Lissotriton helveticus. The sequence continues at coordinate 1,977,534,674 of NC_136067.1, forward strand.
GTGAAGGATGGTATCCTTGATGTCTTTTTAGATGGGTGGTGGTAGTGGGTCAATTAAATGATTAGATTGGTTGATCACATGCAGAGTGTAAAATATGTCTCTTTTGCTGTGGAGAGTAAAGGAGATCCAAGAGGCGTCATTCTTAGTGCATATAACAGAGCGAATGGTCTGCGCATGGGGAGCTGGAGGAGCAGCCCTCCCGGATGTTGGGACAATAGCCCTCGTTGCTTCCAGGTTGATACAGATGCTTTTTGTTTTCTCTGTGAAGAAGGCTGCCATCTCGTCTCATGATAGAAGACCGTCACAAAGGTCAGAGCTGTTGGGTGTCTTGCACAATTGTAGTTTAATAATTTCAAACAGTGTCTTGGGGCAATTTTGTGGTTTGATTGAGTTGGGTTAAGATGAATTCAGCCTTTGCAGCTCTGATTTTTTTGTTATAAGTGTTCCTGACAGATCAAAGGTGAATTAGTGGTTCAGTAGAGGATTCTGATTCTCCATGATCTTTCAGCTACCCATAGGTAACGGCATTCAGCGTTTAGGTTGTTGTTGAACCAAGGTTTGTAGATTTTGAAGGAGGCACTTTTTTGTTGTAGAGGGGTTACTTCGTCCAGGACACCAGCTATGTTGGTATTTTAGAAATCCATGAGGACATGAACATCAGACACGTTCAATTGAGGAGTCAAGGCCTTTCTACAGCGTGTTACTAAATCAACAGAGCTTATATTCCTAAGGTTCCTTTTCCACTGCTTCGTTTTCTTGGGTTGGATCCTCTTCAGGGACACCTCCTTGTTAATTAGGAAGAAGATGCTGTAATGGTCAGACCAATCACAAGGAATAATGGCATCTATTCAGATGGTTTTTCCTTTGGAGATGATGTGTTCCAGAGTTTCACCCTTGTTATGGATCAGACTCTCGCAATATTGTGTCAGATCATGCTTCAATAGGAAGGATTTTAGACAGTTTACAGCTTGATCATTTTTTTAGACCAGTGAAGGTTGAAATCTTCCAGGAAGATTTGGGAAACTAGTATATTATAATTGGAAGAGATGAGTTTTATTAATTGTTCAATGAAGAAACGATTGTCTCCAGGTGGTGGTAGAATGGGTGTAATTTGCATACTGGGCGGTGATTGCTAGAGATGTTGATGCATAGGCACTCACTGGAGGCTAGAGTGGAGGAATCAGAATGTGAGATCAAGAGTGTAATTCAGTGTATTCAGGCTAATCCTCCACCCTGTTTTATAGACCTGTCCAATCGAATTATGTCATGGCTAGGTGGGCCTAGAAGGTCGAGGATAGGGGTGGACAAGCCATTTAGCCAGGTTTCTGTGAGGATGATGATATCCAGCTCATTGTTTTGAATGAGGTCAAAGATATTGGCTGAGTATTTACTCGCTGATCTGCAGTTGAGTAGTACGCATTTCAATTGGAGAGGTGCATGGGCAGTCGGAATCTGCATGATGTTCACTCGCTTAAGGTTGTCATTGTTTATAACTCTGAGGTTATGGGAGGGTTTCTGGTTCGGGTTGGCATGGATGGCTTGGCTTAAGCCCAGAGGGGCCTTGCATTATGCCAGAGGGGCTGTGTTTGTGTGTACTGGGAGGGCATAAGAGAGGAGAAGAATATCAATATCACTGTTCAATAGCTTGGTCTTCATTCTTCTGTGGTGGGAGGGGGCATTGGGGAGTGGTAAAGTTTCCAAGGTAAGGTGAGAGGGACTCATGTCTAAGACAGGGGTTGTGCCTGTGAGGCTCAAGGGCAGGTTCCCTAGTGCGAATAGTATTCTGAGCAGGGGGATATGATCGATAGAGAGGGCTTTCAGTTCATGAAATTCATCCGTGAGTAGGCCATGGTGGAGAGAGATCTCTTCAAGGCGTGCAGTCAAGTCTGAGTTTTGGATCTAGGATCGTGGTTGGGTGGATAGTTCTGCCAGAGATGTGATGTCTAGAGGGAGGTCTGGTGAGTAAAAAGCAGCAATGGAGAGGTCAGGGCGAGCCAGTGATTCAATGATGTCTTGCGTAGTACCAGTTTGCATGGAGAGAGGATAGGGCAGTGGTGGGGTAAGCTACATAGAAAGGATAAGAGGTGAGTGAAGGGTGGTGGGATGGAATGGATTGCATAGAAACCATGGAGGGCAAGAGCCTGGAGCCTGGTTGAGATGGTGGCATGTTTGGCAGTATTGTGCAAAGGAGATCATCAGGAAAGAGAAAGGGCAGTGGAGAGTGAGGGGATAACCTGCCACTGGAATTGTGGTGTGACATCTTAGCGATCAGGGAAGTATATGTCGATGTAGAGCCATTAGCCTCCTGTGTCAATGGTTGAGTGGAGCGTGAGGGGCCTAGCAAAGCTAAATCAGGGGATTGAGAGGATCCAATATCACATAGGTGATGAGGAGAGTTATGAGGGGTTGAGGACCTCCCAGTTGCCGTGGTGGGTTTGAGAGTGATATTGTGTGTTGTAGGATGCATTAAGCCGGAAAGATTAGACTTGGAAATCGCTGCTTTTTTAGAATAGGGAAAATATTATCCATCTTAGCTAAATTGTCAATGGATGCTTTAATTAGGATAATAACGTTGTTGTAGAGGGTGATGGTAGTATACACATTGAAAAAGGACAAGGGCGAGGCTAAAAGATTGAGGCCATGCAGGTTTTTCCTGGTACCCGATATACGAAGCATGGAGTGGAAGATAGACCTCGAATTAGCTAATTTTCTGGAGTAGAAGATGAGGTCATTAGAAAGTTTACCCTTGTTGACACAAAAGTTAACATCTGAGAGTAATGTTCCGGGGCAGGTTTAGAGTAATTGGTGTTTGTGTTTTTTGGCCGCATTTTTGGAGAGGTTACGTCGGTAAATAACAATGAAGGAGTTGGGTCTTGTCGAGACAAGACTTATATCCATTATGTGAGAGGTCAAGGTGAGACCTTGTGAGGGCAGGAGCAAAATTACGGGATCCTAGTGTTTTTTTGGGGGGTTCTTTTATAAAGAAAAGACCAACTGGCGATGGACCTAGGTGCCAGACTAAACTGCTAGAGGTATGTAAGTGTGTCAGAGAGAGACAATCAGGCCGGTAAGAACAGAGGCTGAGCCCCTTTTTTGTAAGGCAGGTCATCAGGATGAACCAGATGACAGGACCTGCAAGTTTTCCTCTTAGATGTATTAGATTGCAAATAGGATAGAGACAGAGCCTAGTATGGCTGATCCTTGGGATGAGTCAGATGATAAGACCTACAGGTTTTCCTCATAAGATTATTAGAATGCACATAGAGTAATCCCACTTTTCCTTTAATGCCAGTGAAAGATGAACCAGGTTCTCTTTTAATTTCGATGACCACCTGTACCGATCTTCATGAGACTGTTCCCTATGGGCTGGTAACGGTAGCCATCTTGATGAGTTTTTCAAAGCAAATAGAAAGGAAAGAAGGTAAAATGTACTCCAGGCAAAGACTGATTACTAGCTGCCGTTATAAAGCTGACCGGAGCGAAGCCCTCCCGCCATGGTCACTGGGCGCTGGTATTTAGTGTGCACAATGAATGAATGAATGAATACAAGATTTATAGAGAGCTAACTTAGCCCAAGGGTGTCAAGGCGCTAACAGCAAAGCTAAATTCAGGCAGAAAAAGACACACACATACAAACATGCAAGGGAACAACCAGGTCTTTAAAACCTTTCAAAAAGAGTGTGCGATTGTTGTCCCGAAATTTCCTCAGGGAGGGAGTTCCACAATTTGGCTGCTGCAATTGAAAAGGCTCTCCCACCCCATCTCATCCTTTTAAACCTGGAAACAGTAAGGATATGTTTGCTAGCTGACCTGAGATTCCTAGTGGTAACATAATGGTGAAATAAAGCTTTAATGCAATCATGACCCGGGCCATAGTAAGCATTGTGAGTGAGGCAGAGGGTTTTGAACATAATTATGCGGTCCATAGGGAACCAATGCATAGAAAGGAGAGAAGCTGAGACTGAATGGTGTTTAGGCAAGTCCATCACCAGCCTGGCAGAGGCATTCTGCACCAGCTGCAGGCACTGCAACTATCCCTTGTTAATGCCCAGATAAAGGGCAATACAATAATCCAATCTGGACAATATTAGAGCAATGCCAATTTGTTTGCGTGACACCAGTGAAAGAAACTGCGAGATCTTCCTTAAAGTCTTATTAGCCCAAAACAGGTAGCCACCGTCCTGCTTATCTGCAGATTCAAGGACAGGGAATAGTCCACCAAAAAACCCACATTTTTTTAAATGGAAGATGGGGCTCGGGCAAGTGCCCAGAGAGTCAGGCAACCACTCCCGGACCAAATGCCCAACTTGTCCCCAAAAATCAGAACCTCCGGCTTCTCGCCATTCAGTTTCAGATAGTTCTGCACCATCCAGAATGTGACTTCTTGCATGAAATTTTTAAAATTGCAAAGCAACTTCACTGATGTTATGTGTGTCGGACACCATGATCTGCGTGTCATTCACATCTGACAACACGTCCAAACCAAAATATTTTACCAACTTTGCCAGCGGGGCAACATAGATATTTAACAATGTAGGGCTCAGAGAAGAGCCCTGAGGCACACCGCATAAAAGGGGAGTTGGATCCGAATAGAAATTGCCCAACTTCACTGTGTGAGTCCGCTCACTAAGCAAAGACACGTGAAGCCCTAAAGCCGAGCCCCCAACACCTATCTCTCTGAGACGCTCCACAAGTCTCAGTGGGGATAGGGTATCAAAAGCTGCAGTGAGATCAAGTAAAATTTGTAAGGTGGTGTGACCTGCAGCAACCTGTGTACAAATGTTATCAAACACCACAGTGAGCACACTTTCAGTGCTATGACAGCTTCCAAACCCGTGTTGAGAACCATCAAGAATTTGATGGTCCCTCAGGTATGCACTGAGGTGGGAATTCAGATTCTAAAATCTTTGCTGGAACCGGCAAGAGGGAAATGGGATGATAATTTTTCAGTTCCATAGGGTCCAAAGAGGGCTTTATTAAAAGTGGCCTAGCTACTTCCGCCTTCCAGGCCAGGGGATATTGCCTCTCCGAGATGGCTCAATTTAGGACAGTGGTAAGATGCGGTAAAATAACAACTTTTGCACTTTTTAGGACCTTCAAGGGACAGGGGTCCATAGGAGATCCAGACTTAATTCCTTCAAATACATGGTCTGTAATCTCTGGAGACAAACTCGGGAAGGAAAGGAAACTAGGAATGGCATTCTTGCTAGAACTTTCCATTGGATACATTACAGGCTGGGCATCTAAGTCCTTATTTAAGTTTAAGGATTCCAACTGGGCATACATGTCTGAAATCTTAGTGCAAAAGAAAGCTGAGAGCCTATCGCAGAGCTCCTGTGAAGACTCCACGGGGTCAATAACCAAGGAAGAGATAAGGGAATTAACAATGTTAAAGAGCTCTTTGGAGGATTTAATTGACTCCTACATTTTTACATAGAACCTTCCCTTTTCCTCTAAGATAGCTGCTTTGTATACTTTCAAGCATTGTTTATGTAGTTCTCTACCTGAGGGTGCTAGGTCAATGCGCCATAATCTTTCTGCCTCCTACACTCCTGTCTCAACTTACGCAGTCTGTCAGAGAGCAAAGGTGCGGAAGGCCTTTTCCTTGCTGAATAATGACATTTTATAGGAGCTTAGGAGTCCATAACTGCTACTAATGTCGTACAGCCTCAGCCAGGCCCGCTAGTGCAAGGGGTTCGCCCTTCTCCGCACAAAGTCCTCAGACCAAACAAAAGAAGTTGGCACAGGAAGTGTAAATACAAAACATAACGTTTATTACACCTCATGAGGTGGTGCTACAATTCAAACAGTACCCTGCGGCATTGCAAGAAGTAGCACCCCGAACTAGGGGTGCATGGTTTATTTATACCCACACAGGGGCTCAAAAGAAGGCGGTACAAAGCACAAGAGCAAATTTTATGTACATATAAGGTAATATCGAGAAGCACCATCGATCAGTGGGAGGAGATAACAGTCTTGGGGATTTCGGCTAACACATTCCAATTCCTAGGGGTAATCACTAACAGATGTGGACCCTAACGGTCAGCGGCGAAACAAGGGGACACTAATAATAGCCTGTTGCTGGGAAGATTCAAGTGTCATGGGCAGAAAGATAGGACAAAGCACATGGTCAACACGAGGTAGCGTGTGGCAGACAAAATGGCTGCCATGAATACAAAAATGGAGTCTGTTAAATGCCAAGATAACGGCTAAAACTAAGATGTCTTTCGCTAACGCTCAACCTAATCGCTGTTAAATTACAACAGATGACCTTTTTAGCGTTAGCTAAAGACATACGCTCTTTTGGGGTAATCTAAACACTCATCTCGTATATCTATACACATTATGCTAGTCACTTCCTTATCCAACATGTGTTGTGCTTTCACTGCATTCCTTTTTGATGGTATACAAGCAGTTATGCACATAGAACATAGCATTGGGCCACAGTGGATACACATACAACAGGTAAAAATCACTGCAATTGCAATACATAATACAGTCAGTAATTTCCAACCCCAAGCAGAAACCAGAGCCCAAAACCAACCAGCAAAAGTCCAGGTGCCATTTTTAGTATGAATATCTGCAGCTATCTTATGCAGTTTAAGAATTGCTTCATATACTCAGGGCGAATTGTCGGGGATAAAAACACAACAACTACTACCGATAACCTTACATGCTCCTCCTCTATCTGCAAACGTAACATCAAACACCATCCTATTTTGGAGAGTTACAATTCTAGCAATTTGCAACTCCTCTGTAATATTGCCAAGAGCTATAGCAGTTTCATTAGTGACAGCTTCCACAACTCTAGTCAATCGTCGTATTTTCCTGCTATTTAATGCAGCACCCACAAAAGGAAGCAAGCCCAAATTAAAATCAACATATTGCTGTAGACTGGTATGCGTTTGATCCACGTAATCAATTCTTATTGTCCTTTTATAACGGTTCATTGAAATGTTTCTAAACAGTTTGAAATCTCAGTGGTATGAAGCAGGTGCCAGGAAAACAGGAGGCAATAGGAAAGAAACATAATATATACCTGACCACCCTACTGGTAGTCTATGATACCCATGACTTCCACATACTAGATATGTGTTATGCGAAGCCAAGAACGAACTATCATATATTCCATCTATATTTAATACAGTAACACAATCACTAGTTCCAACTGGAATTCGTCATCTCGGCTCCAAGCGGCTTGACCTCTCAAATGCTTTGATCATCACAAAGTCACCAGGACGGAGTTCATGGCCTTCACCTTCGGATTTATCGGGGGGTGCTTCTCGAACCTGTTGACGAATAGAAACCAAACTGTCGGTTAACTGTGCCAAATAGTCACTCATCAAGACACAAGGTACATCATACACAGAACTCGGTTTCGGAACTCCCCAAATAGTCATTGGATGTCCAAATACCACCTCGTATGGGGTGAGACCCGTTCTAGAATGTGGTACTGATATGATGGACAACAATGCCAATGGCAACGCATCTGGCCAAGTCAAGTGCGTAGAAGCTTGAATTTTCGCAATTTTCAGCTTCAGAGTAGCATTATATCTCTCCACCAATCCTGCTGATTGTGGATGGAACACAGCATGGAACTTCTGCTTGATTTCTAATCCCTTCAAGACATACGTGATAATTTCCCCAACAAAATGAGGTCCGTTATCATTCCGTAAAAGTCTGCAAACACCGAACCTCGGGAAGAACTTCTTCAATAGCACCTTAGCAGTAGTAATAGCAGTATTATCTTTTGTGGGGTATGCTTCAATCCATTTACTGAAAGCACAAACCACCACTAGAACATACTTCAGGTTATTACAACGCTCAAGCTGAATGTAGTCCATTCGCAGGACTTCAAAAGGTGCAGTCAGTGTAGCAAAACCTCCAGATGGAACTATCGTTCCCTTTCCAGGATTGTATTGCAAACAAATAAAGCAAGACTGTACTACTCTTTTAGCTATGCTAGCAATTTCTGGATGATCCCAAACTTGCGTAAGCATTTTAGTTATTGCGGAAGCTCCAACATGTGCTAACCCATGTGCCATCTGAACCATAGGTTGTACGAAAGCTATAGGCAGCTTCCATCTATCCATCTGTTTATTTCTCCAACAACCTTTGTCATCTAACTCTCCTTCTTCAGACCACTGCTCCCGTTCCTTATCAGAGGCTGTCCTCTGTATCTCTCGTACTTCTTGCCTAGCATCATGCCATCTCTCAGCTTGTGACTTCACTACATACATGGGAATAGTGTTTCTCTGCATTGCAGTTTCACGTGCCACGTGGTCTGCAAAAGCATTTCCTTGTCCAATCTTGTCTGTCACTTTCTTATGTGCACTACATTTCACTATGGCTACTTTCTTTGGACATGTTAATGCAATCAAGAGATTATGCACTAATTCTCCGTGCATTATCTGCATTCCATGAGATGTAAGAAAGCCTCATTCCTTCCAGAGTAGGCCAAAATCATGCGCTACTCCAAAAGCATAGCGGCTATCTGTGTAAATGTTCACACACAAACCTGTACTAAGCTCACATGCTCGTGTCAAAGCTATCAGTTCAGCTGCCTGGGCCGATTTCTGTGGTATGCGAGCTGTCTCCACTATTGTTTCAAGCGTGGTGATTGCATATGCCGCTGAGGTCGTACCATCTGGTAATTTCAAAGAAGACCCATCAACCCACAATTCACCATCCACATCTGGAAGGGGCGTATCTTGCAGATCGATGCGACCCTTTGTCTGTTCCTCAGTCAGGAATATACAATCATGCGTTTCTTGTGACTGAGGCTGAGTCACCGGATACGGCAACAAAGTAGCTGGGTTTAACGTTGCACATCTCTTCAATGTAATGTGAGGAGCTAGCAATGTCAGTTTGTATCTTGTCAGATGCGCGCTAGTTAAATGCTTCGTCTTTGTTTGATTCAAAAGGGCATCAACAGCATGGGGTACTAACACTAACAGCTTGTGTGACAAAACTATTCCCTCACTCTGCCTTATTGACACAGCTGTTGCCGCAACTGAGCGAAAACACCCAGGTAATGCTCTAACAACAGGATCAAGTACTGCTGAAAAATAAGCACAAGGACGCTGCTTATCGCCATGTAACTGGACTGAAACTGACAATGCACACCCATCTTTCTCATGTACATAAAGTGTAAAAAGCTTCGTGTAATCTGGTGTGCCTAACACTGGTGCTGAACAAAGAGCTTGTCGAAACTGCCGAAAAGCACTTTCACATTCATCTGTCCATGGAAGAGGTATGGGGGTATCTTTCGTCAGAAGTGCTAACAAAGGCTTAACAATGTGTGAAAATCCCAAAATCCACTGTCTACAAAAGGAGGTAAGACCCAAAAATGCACGTACTCCTTTCTGTGTAGTAGGAACTGGCGTATCTAAAATGGCTTGTATGCGATCCGATGTCAATGCACGTCCCTCCTTAGACAAAAGGTGACCTAAGTAGGTTACCTTTGGTCTACAATATTGTAATTTATTTCTAGACACTTTATGATGATGTGAAGCAAGAAAAGAAAGGAAAGACAGAATACATTTTTCACACTGTTCTAGGGTGTCGGCTGCCAGCAAGATTTCATCGACATATTGTATGAGAGCCACACCTTCGGTCAAAGCAAAAGAATGAAGTTCCCTTTTTAATGCTTGACTGTAAATACTCGGACTCTCAGTATAGCCTTGAGGAACTCTACAAAATCCAAACGATCGATTATTCAAAGTGAAACCGAACAGATATCGGTTGTCAGGATGAATAGGGATCGAAAAGAAAGCGTTCTTCAAGTCTATTACAGAAAATGTAGTAGCAGTCGGAGGAACCATAGTAAGAAGTGTTGTGATGTCAGAAATCACAGGATACTGTGGTACGACAATCTTGTTCACTTCCCTCAAATCTATAATGAATCTGTAAACTCGTGTATCAGTGTCTCTCTTCAGGATTGGAAGAATCGGGCTTTTACAAACATTAAATGGGACTTCCTCAACAACCCCGACTTGGATGAGATCATTTACAATTCGTATGAGTGCTTCTTCACCCTCCTGTGAGATCCTGTATTGTGGCAAACGAGGTAGCACAGCTCCCTCCTTGACACTAATCTGAACCGGTGGGATATTTGACCCACATCAGTGTCTGAGGTAGCCCACAAAGTTTTGGGAAGTGAAGCTAATGCAATATCTTCTTTAACAAAACAAATTCATTCAGGCTCGGAGTGATTATCATTCAGAATGACACACACACCATCAGGAGAACGTCGTATCGTGGCTCTAAAATACTTCAACATGTCAAGACCCACAATGTTGTCTGGTGTATTTGGGGAAAGTAAAAATGGACATGGAGCACTAAATTTATCAACATGGAATGCAAGTGGTTGTGACAATGGGCTGAGGGAAGGTGTTCCATCGAAACCTATCGAAGTAATAGACGTGCCAGACAGGGGAGCCCTCGGAACCAATTGTTTAGATAAAGCGTTACGAGTAGCTCCTGTATCAACCAGAAACCGATTGTAAAGGATACAAGTCGATTCCGCAGGAGCGTCAGGAATCCGAAGTATAATCCACAGCCTTCCCCTGCAGCCTTCCGACTCTATCGAACACTAGAGCACAAGAGGCGGAACAGGGGAAAACAGGGAGACAAAACAAGGAAAGGTAGGGGGTAACAATTGTGTGATGAGGGTCTTCAGACTGGATGTATCAACCTTCTTGAGGGCTTGGCAACAAGGTAGACTGCAATGCAAAGGAGTAATATTCTTGAGTCTGAATAGGACAATCACATTCACAATTATACATAATATCCTTCCATACCTAGATTTATGTGTGTTAATGTCCCTGAATGGATATGGAAGAACCTCTGGCAAGGGATTTATCTGGAGCTGCAGTGAAGGAGGCAAAATATACATAAGTCTAGCGTCTCTATGTTTCTGGTAATACAAGCGACTAAAAAATATACTGCTCACTCTGGTTTCTGGTTTAACATCCAAGAAGCACACCCCAAAGGTTTGAGAGAATGCAATAACTCGGTTGCCAATATTCTTGATAGCTGGAGAAACATCTACAACAAACAAAACAGGAATTCAAACACTACAATACAGTCTTTTTTATACCAATACATATGTGCAGCGCAATAATGCGCTGTTACCGTGATTCTGGGACGTGTAGCTGTAGCCTGATCCACACTGGTCCACGCAAGATACCAAGTCCAAATACGTGATACTCCACAAGTGTTAAAATAACCCCAAGGAATGCCGGGAGTAGGGACGGGCAGGGAAATAGGAACAAGGAAGGGAAGGACCCTAACTGACTAATACTAATGCACCGGGAAAAACCCGGCCGCCAGCGGAGAGAAAACCCGGCTGACCAGCGGAGCACCCCGGTGTGGTAAAATGAAGGGGGAAGGCTAGCCCGGCTCGTCAGCGGAGAACAAGCCCGGCTGACAAGCGGAGCAACAAGGAGGGCCAACAGAAGGAAGAGGAATCCCACCGGATGGCGGAGTAAAACCCGGCCGCCGGGCGGGACACCAAAATGAATGGGGAGGCAATAAGAAACGGAAAGTGACACGGTCCGTGTCAAAAAGAACAAGCGCAGAGGCAAGGCGCTTGCTAACAAAGAGAGAGAGACCGCGGAGGCTCGGAATGAACCCACGGAGCCGAGGACTCTCACGAGCAGATAGCACACCAGGTCACAGGAACGGAAGTCAGGCAAAGGAAGTCAGGCAGCAAACGGACCCGACTGAGCTAGACGCAAGAACGTGAAGCGTCGCTCCCTGGGTCAAGGAATCTTAAATAGTGCACAAGTTAAAGGAACAGCGCACTGGGAGGGGGCTTGAGGCATGACACCGATCAGTAGAACCCAAAACATGTGCTGTAACATAGGGACCCGTCTGATCTACTGGAACTTCAACTGATTCCTTACCCCATCCTAGGCAATCCTATGCATGAGCAGAATCGTAAAGATCAGGCTGGACATAATCAGACATTTGATATTGATTTAGTCTATCAAAAGTATTTAGACTATTCTGTGTTCGTACATTCGTATCAAATCAGGCACGATCATTCATATTTCCCCTAGGCCCCGAAAACCCTGAACGATTTTTCATTTGTCCCCGCCCTCGAGAATTCTGCTGGGCGCGCAACACTGGGCAATCAGTCATCCAATGGCCAAGCTGCTTACAATACGCACATTGATCAATAGACAAATTCGTATGAGTGTAGGGAGTATTGAAAGATCCTCGTCCGCCTCTATCATAACTCCTACCATAGCCTCTATAAGAGCCTCTAGAGGGCGGTCCGTAAACCTGGGCCAACATAACTTTTGTTTTTAATTCTTTAGATTTCTTATCCTCACTACCCTTCGCTTCTAACTCTTGACGCTCATAATATTGGGCCATTGTTAAAACGGATGCTGGAGAGGATGTAGTCCAAGAACTTTCACTAGCTTTTAAGCAGCTGGCTATTCCTGGTAGCATATTCGTGACATATTTATCGACAAACAAATGTCTGCCAGTATCATCCATTAAAGACTGACCGCTAAAGTCATGAAAAGCTTCCTCAAACCGTGTGAAGAAATCAGAAACTGATTCATCTTTTTTTTGTTTACATGATGCTAAAACAGTCCAATCAATCTTTTTAGGGGGAATAACTGTTTTAAGTTTAGTTAAAATTGCAGCAGGGAGATCTAATATTAACCGATGTGGCTTTTGGGCGGGCTCTCTTTCCGCGTCTATCTGTTCCAAATCTTTCCATTCGGCACCAAAAGTAACGCGGTCATCAATTTTACGAACAGTCCGCCACATATCTGGAGGCAAAATTAAGCCGAAAAATAAATCTATATCACATAGGGTCATAGTACAAGAATTTAAAGCGCCCTCAACTTCCTCATAAAAGGCGGCTGGATTTTTACGCGGATCAGGTATCGCTATTTTAAGCGACATTACATCTGCTCTATTCCAAGGAGTGTACACCCAATTATAAATAAAATATCCCTTAGAATCAACAGAATTTTTATCATCACTATCACCCGTTCCTTTAGGAGGAACATACAAGGGCGCGGCTTCCGGCATAGGTCTAATTTCGACTGGTATTATCTTATCTGTCACGAAGATAGGAGACTGCGCCTCTCCGGACGGATTGGACTGTGGAGCGTCGGCCGCATTCTTTCTCTGCTCCTTCAGATGGAACGCCTCATTTCGTAATTTAACCAATCATCTAACCACGTCTTCTACCTGGGAAAAAACAAAAGAACCATCATGTAACTGCTTACGATCATTCGTTATATCATTAGGTTCGAAACATTTCCACAACTTCATCAGCAAAAGTCGCAGTAAAATACACCTGCTCTTTCTCTGACCAATCTTTCATAATAGAAAAAAGATCGGGAGCAGAATTAGTATTACGTAATGCTATGCGAGCAGCTTGTCTGAGTTCGGCCGATCGTGCAGTAGTCAGCATGGATCAAGTGTCCCGTGCTTTTCGTTGTTCCGGTTCAGAATCCTCATCACCTTTGGCCGGGGCGGACGGAACGGCATACGGAGGTGGAGGTCGATCTAATAACAAAAAATCATCTTGCGGTTTATTAAGGACAGGATAGAGAGGCAGTCGGACAGGATATTGGCCAGATACCTGCAACCTATGTTCTTTCTCCTCTCGCTCCTTTAACTCTTTCACTTCTTTCTTTCGTAATTCCAGCGCCTTCTCATACACATTCTTTCGCTGTTCTTTCTCAATCAACGCTTACTCACGCTTCTCTTGCTGTCGTACTTCTTTTTCCCACATACGCAAACATTCAAACATATCACGTCTAGACCTTCGCTCAAACATACATCGTTCCACACACTCAATCTTTCGCGCATCAATTGACCCATGCAGTGGCCATCGTAACTCAGGATCCTTTTTGGTATATTTGTGCCACAACGTGCTGTACATTATGGCAGAAAGACCAAACTTCACATACATATCCCTATTAGGCGTCCCTTCCGGGGGAGCCGGCTGTGATTCCTCAAGTCACAAATTAGTACCATTACAAAAGCAGCACAACCTTCGAAGTGCGCTAAAAACAGGCATGCCAAAAATAATGCAGAATATGCTGTATTATACGTAAAGTAGCGCTTAAGGTACTTTCGTAGTACGTTGCGCCGTTCAAATCAAATAGTTGAAGAAAAATCTTCACATTACCTGCCTATATGAGTTGCAACACATATATTCATGCACAATTCCAAATTCCAAATACAAATTCCAAATACAAAATTAGACTAGTCTATTCCAAATACAAATATGCCACAGTAAGTGTTCCTAAAACTACCTTACCATACAAGGGCATCCAAAACCTACAATAGGTGCCGCAAAACAGCTCTTACCAATCATAGGCTGTCCATATTCCAACTGCCAAGTTCTAAATTCGACCAAATGGTACTGCACGGCAGACCAACAGAAGAGATCTCAGTCGAGGACCGGCGCCGCCTGGATGGTCGGATCGGAAAGAAGGGAAGAAACCCCTCGGGTGCCAAGACTCGGGTCTCCTCCGGCAGCGATCGCGTCCTTAGCGAGGTTCCAAACCTTCGTCACGACCAATCCTTCGGGCATCCGAGTCACCGATGAGCCCCACGTGTCGGGCGCCAATTTTTTGTACAGGCCTCAGCCAGGCCCGCTAGTGCAAGGGGTTCGCCCTTCTCCGCACAAAGTCCTCAGACCAAACGAAAGAAGTTGGCACAGGAACTGGAAACACAAAACATAATGTTTATTATACCTCATGAGGTGGTGCTACAATTCAAACAGTACCCTGCGGCATTGCAAGAAGTAGCACCCCGAACTAGGGGTGCATGGTTTATTTATACCCACACAGGGGCTCAAAAGAAGGCGGTACAAAGCACAAGATCACATTTTATGTACATATAAGGTAATATCGAGAAGCACGATCGATCAGTGGGAGGAGCTAACAGTCTTGGGGGTTTCGGCTAACACATTCCAATCTAGGGGTAATCACTAACAGATGTGGACCCTAACGGTCAGCGGCAAAACAAGGGGACACTAATTATAGCCTGTTGCTGGGCAGATTCAAGTTTCATGGGCAGAAAGATAGGACAAAGCTCATGGTCGAGACGAGGTAGCGTGTGGCAGACAAAATGGCTGCCATGAATACAAGAATGGAGTCCGTTAAATGCCAAGATAACAGCTAAAACTAAGATGTATTTCGCTAACGCTCAACCTAATCGCTGGTAAATTACAACACTAACTTTTTAGATAGCTTGTTGCGGCTAAGTTAGTGCTTAAGTGACCTGGAAGCTGAAAACTTGTGAGAGCGTAAGCGACGGCCTCATTACTAATCAAATTAAGATTCCGTTTCTCAGCAACTTTCCTATTTTCAGGTTGCATATTCCAAGATGCCAGGAGCCTTAAACTAAAGGGAATGGCAAAGTGGTCTGACCAAACTAGCGGAAGAGGCTCTCCCACCCTAATACAATGATCGTTAGAGAAAATCCCAACTAGGGTGTGGCCTGTCGCATGAGGGGTGGATGTGACCAGTTGTGAAAAGCCACACCAATTCATACTTTCCAACAGGGTTTGTGAGCCATGATTTGTTCTTTCTAGGTAGGGCTCCAGAAGATTATAAAAATCCTGACTAAAGGATGGCCTAGGGCCAGTTCGAGGATAACAGAGAACACCAGAAAAGCTTTCTGTAGGATGGGCGTTTATAGAGAAATATAAAGCTTGGTACTGGTCGAGAGGTGAGGTGAGTAGTTCACAGAGACAGGTAAAAATATCCCTGAACAAAATATCCAGTCCTTCGTTGTCCTACTCTGTCCAATCTAGTAAAGCAGTATCCCAGAGGGATAGCCTCTACAAAGTCGGGACCTGAGCAACCATTAGCCCATGTTTCAGTTACGAACACCCAGTCCGGTATTCGTTCAATGACCAAACATAGGTAATATGGGCTCCGGGGGTCCGGTGAGCACTAGGGGGAGAGAGATATGGGGAGTCTGGATAGGACCCCCAGCAGCTGGGCTAAGCAAAAGCCAAGGACTATGCTAGCAGACCCAAACAGGGCCTGGCGTTGATGAGGCACCTGTTTCTGGTGTGAAGGCGGCAGGTTCCCAACACCGCAGGTCAGGTTGTGAGACCTGCTTGCTTAGATGTACAAGGCAATGATCTCCAAGCAATCCCTGCAAATGTGAACCTTTCCGCAGCCACTTCCAAGTGGCATAGCACAAGAGAAATTGGTTCACCCTCCTCCCAGGTGTAACCAGTCCCGCTAGATCACTCCCAGGGGAGCAGCAGTAATGTCACTCACAGTGACCCTCATATCACCTGAAACGAGCGCACCAACAAAACTGAGGTTCCAGTCATAGGAAGAGTCGGGCGGGATGCCAGAACTGCTGCTAAGCTACATCCCGGAGGAGCTGGATCCCTCCAGGCAGGCTGGTGAGGGCTCAACTGCAATATAACAAAAAGGGGGTGGGGTCACACACTACTCACACACCGGCGGTGTCGCCCCTAAGGACTCTGGTTAATGTAGTTATGTGTTCCGCGATGCATCATCTTTCGATCTTCTGCTGTCTTCGCTGACTTCGCCATCCCTGGACACGTGTTTTGGGGTATCACCCCTCATCAGCAGGGATAGGCCATGTTCTGGGGTTGCCGATGGCTGCCAAATATCTGCCAGGTATAGTACCACTCAGGCGCGTAGGTGCGTAGGGATGGCGAAGACAGCGAAGATAGCAGAAGATCGAAAGATGATGCATTGCGAACACTTTGCTACATTGACCAGAGTCCTTAGGGGCGACACCGCCGGTGTGTGAGTAGTGTGCGACCCCACCCCATTTGTAACTTTAAAGCTCCTGTGAGCTTTAAAGTGGTACTATACCTGGCAGATATTGGCAGCCATCGGCAACCCCAGTACACGGCCTATCCCTGCTGACGAGGGGTGATACCCCGAAACACGTGTCCAGGGATGGCAAAGGCAGTGAAGATAGCAGAAGATCGAAAGATAATGCATCGGGAACACTTTACTACATTGACCAGAGTCCTTAGGGGCGACACCGCCGGTGTGTGAGTAGTGTGCGACCCCACCCCCATTTGTTACTTTAGAGCTCCTGTGAGCAGTGGGCTGACGAGCCTGGGATCCCGCACCTACGCGCCTGAGTGGTACTATACCTGGCAGATATTGGCAGCCATCGGCAACCCCAGTACACGGCCTATCCCTGCTGACGAGGGGTGATACCCCGAAACACGTGTCCAGGGATGGCGAAGACAGCGAAGATAGCAGAAGATCGAAAGATGATGCATCGCGAACACTTTACTACATTGACCAGAGTCCTTAGGGGCGACACCGCCGGTGTGTGAGTAGTGTGCGACCCCACCCCCATTTGTAACTTTAAAGCTCCTGTGAGCAGTGGGCTGACGAGCCTGGGATCCCGCACCTACGCGCCTGAGTGGTACTATACCTGGCAGATATTGGCAGCCATCGGCAACCCCAGTACACGGCCTATCCCTGCTGACGAGGGGTGATACCCCGAAACACGTGTCCAGGGATGGCGAAGACAGCGAAGATAGCAGAAGATCGAAAGATGATGCATCGCGAACACTTTACTACATTGACCAGAGTCCTTAGGGGCGACACCGCCGGTGTGTGAGTAGTGTGCAACCCCACCCCCATTTGTAACTTTAAAGCTCCTGTGAGCAGTGGGCTGACGAGCCTGGGATCCCGCACCTACGCGCCTGAGCGGTACTATACCTGGCAGATATTGACAGCCATCGGCAACCCCAGTACACGGCCTATCCCTGCTGACGATGGGTGATACCCCGAAACACGTGTCCAGGGATGGCGAAGACAGCGAAGATAGCAGAAGATCGAAAGATGATGCATCGCGAACAATTTACTACATTGACCAGAGTCCTATGGGGCGACACCGCCGGTGTGTGAGTAGTGTGCGACCCCACCCCCATTTGTAACTTTAAAGCTCCTGTGAGCAGTGGGCTGACGAGCCTGGGATCCCGCACCTACACGCCTGAGTGGCACTATACCTGGCAGATATTGGCAGCCATCGGCAACCCCAGTACGCGGCCTATCCCTGCTGATGAGGGGTGATACCCCGAAACACGTGTCCAGGGATGGCGAAGACAGCGAAGATAGCAGAAGATCGAAAGATGATGCATCGCGAACACTTTACTACATTGACCAGAGTCCTTAGGGGCGACACCGCCGGTGTGTGAGTAGTGTGCGACCCCACCCCCATTTTCAACTGCAATATAGACTACTTTGTCAGTGTGGCTGAAATACACCTCTGATGATCACTGGCATAAGGGCCATCAGAGATTTGGCCATTTGTCAGCCTGCTCTATTTACAGTAGGCAGACAAATGCCCAGGTTTTCCTTTCATACATCACCATCCAAAACATGGCAGTCAGTGAAAATAAAAACATTTTGTTGACCCCCACACCATAGGAAATGGGACAATTGCTGCTTTTTTTTCAAATCCAAAATCACACTTTACTGGCAATGTCATATTTTCATTGGCAGAAAATTACCTCCAAATTATTTATAAAATATGCTGTGTGGCCTTAAGAATAACATATGCCCCAGTGCATAAACCTTTGTCACACTGTGGCCAAGACCAGGGTCCCCTGAGTGGCTCATATGAGGAAGTATATCAGTTTGAGTTCTTTTAACATTACAAAGAATGTGTGAATAACCAACATGACTCAGGTAGGTGCTGATGTATTATCTGGACAATACAGTCAATGTATTAGTTATAGCTTAGCCAAATAAATGTAGAAATTACATGAGACACAAAACACATCTGTTCAAAACCAACCCGGAGCAGAGATATTCCTTACACTACAGACAAAGCATCCATCCAAACAATACCAACACTTATCTGCATCTTGAATCCACTGCAGGGTTGTATCATAAATGTAGCATGAAAGCCTTGGAGTAACTTTGTGATCCTTTGTGGGGGATTAGCTCATGTTTTCCACAACCTTTCCTTAGTCTGCCACAAACTGTAGTAATGACATCTCTGAACCTGGGGAAGTCCAAATATGAGAGGTAATACTTCTTGCCCGTTGAAACTGTCAGACTGTAGGTGGTGCAGGTGGACCTTCTCATTACACCCCTGTGACAACAGCAGGGAAGGGCATTTTTTGGGCTTCAAATTTATTTGAAATCCATTAAGAATCAATACTCAAAAATATCAAAGCAGACATCCATCCCAAGACATACTCAACAGGCTAAACAACAATAACAACGAACAAATAGGCTCCTGAGAATTGGAAATTTGAATATAATAACCCTGATATCCTAACAAACACAACAGGATTTACAATACCCAGGGACAAGAGGCCATTAAAATTAGTCATTACATATAACATCCTACATATACTAAACAAGCACAACAGGCTTTGCAACAACACACTGGGACTGGAGGCCACTCAGACTCAGCAATTTAAATAAAATGATCTGCAAATACCAGACAAACACAGCACGGTTTTCAACAACTCCTGGAGACCATAGGCCACCCCAATTTAAAAATAGTAACCTAGATAGCATGTTTACTCTGCGGCTGCAAGAAAGACGAACACACCTCAGGGCGCCTCAGTGATCTTCACTGGCTCAGAGTAGAGAGCAGAGTGAAATTCAAAGCCCTGAGCTACATGCACAAAATTAAAACAGGGAAGGCTCCCAGATATCTGCAAACTCTTGTAAAAATGTATTCCCCCGCACACACACTTCGCTCATCCTCTCAAGTTCTCTTTTGCGTGCCTAAATACAGATTGTCAAGAATGGGCGGCAAGTCCTTTTCCTTCTTAGGTCCCAGACTCTGGAACTCCCTTCCTAATGATATCCATTCTGAAAACTGTTACGGTCGTTTCCGTAAAGTCATCAAAACCTGGCTATTTAATCAGTAACTCTCTGTCTTCTGTGTCATATGGCTCCTGTTTCCGTTAGTGCTGGGAAACCCTTCTGGGTAGCTGTCGTGCTCTACAAGCTCAATAAATAAATAAATAAATAAACATCCTAGACTAAAACAGCAGGCGTAACATAAAAATCTAAGAATCAGGTGTCACTAAGAATCAGAGATCAACTATATAAGCACTTAAAATTCCAACACCGACTCTTCAACTCCAGGCACACTACACAAGCATTAAAGCACAGAGGAAACGAACGTCACTCAGAATCAGCAATAGGCCTGGACTTGACATTGCATAACTGTATTTAATGCACTTTAAATTTAGGTGAAGAATCAAGCACACATATATACAAATGTAAAGTGAATGCTAAAAGCTAAAATAAATGTTTCTGAACCGCTTCACAGTAGCACTAGCTTAGAGCAACAATCACCTAGTTAAAAAAATTACAAAAACACAAAATTCACACTTAGGCGCATTTGCAGCCATTTTGAAATGTTTTGTCTTTACGAGAAAATCTGATTTCAATATGGATGCTACTATGGCACAAAACGTGCTCACACACTGGCAGTCATTTTGAAATAGATTTCTGAAAAAAATCTTTCCAAACTGTGTGAATGTGTTGTGACTTCACAAGCAATGCATTCATGTTGTAATGCACCAGGAGATAATTTGACTTTTTTACTGAGTGTAATTTACTGTTCCAAGATGAGAGATGGCCTAATATTCAATCTGTGAATTAGGTTAGAAAACAGTAAATACAGGAGTGGAAAAAGAAGTGTGTAATGAGTCACAATTTTCCTGGTAAGATCAAATCTTCTATATTTAGGTTCAGGGAGTAGACTCATCAGTGCTTCCATTCACACCGGCCAGCATCTCTCTAACTGTCAACCCTCAAATCCCCATAGCTAGAATCCAAGAGTCACGCTAAGAACCCTGGCGTGCTTTATTCCAGAAAGAAACATACCTTAATGTGAGGATTCAACATCTTCTCCTTTACAAATAAGAAAACAAAAAAATAAACAAGGAAAGAGAAAGAAAATTAAAATAAAGAGAAAAAAACCAAAAAACAACTTACATAATGATCATGAGAACAAGTACATGGGATAGACTACCTAACATTCCATATATTATACATCATAATCAAGTAAATAACTTTGTTGCTTTGAAACAGGACCCGATTGGGTAGTGATAATCTCAGAACCTTTGACTACAGCAACTTCTTCATCATAAGAAACTGCAGCAGAGCCTTCTAATAAAGGAGATGCCCCAAAATTATTTGCAGGAACCCCTAGAAGATTCTCTTTTCTCAGGTCTTCTTCTATAGAAGAATCACATTCTAGAAACATCTCTACACGAAAAAGATATTACTTTTAGGGACGTTTAACCTCTTCATAAGAATGCTCTTTTGAAAACGTTTTGACCACCAGCGATTGTCTTCTAACAAAACAGCGGTACGAGCCACTTTAAACACCTTAAATGGTCCATTAAAATGAAAATCCACCTTTGACCTTTTAGGTCTCATAATATGTAACATCACCCAATCACCTACATTCATTTTGAAATTATTCAAACAATGTGTTTGATTGGGGCTTTTTTCATTCCGTTCTGTGAACTTTCTACTTTACATCTCAACTCTTCATCCATTAACCTTTCTTGTATCACTCTTGAAGGTACTTTATAATCTAACCATGTGGGTAGTAAACCTGTAGGAGCCTCCCTACCTCTCAGCAATGAAAAAGGAGAACCTCCAGTGACAGTGTGAGGTGTGTTGTGATAGGCACACATTGTATATCTTAAAAACTTCTTCACATCTACATCACAAGTGATAGCCATTTGAATCCCTTCTTTCAGTATTCTTTTCAGATAATTTCTTTGATGGTCTTACATATTTTGTGGATTATGCTGGGTTTCTCATTAAGATAATGACCTACACCAGGCAACCCTTTCAGCAGTGCCGAGTACTTCTTCAAATTTGTAAACACTTCATGATTCATACTGGAATTGGCTGAAAATCAGTGACCAGCATTCCGTTATGTTCTTGTCCTTAACTCTCAGATTGTCTCTACGCTTGACTTTACGCGATCTAGCAAATGCTTCTTTTAAATCTTCATCCTAATACTCTCTGATCCTGAGTCTCATTAGTGATCCAATGCCGGAAATTATGGGACAACTCAGAGGGAAGTCCCCTTCTTTATGTATCTTCAGTAGAAGATAAAGACTTGGGAATCAAGGACATACAACTATTAGAAAGTTATATTCAACATCAGACAATAACTTCACTGCTTTCCAATGGGACAATTTGTCATGTATTCGAATTGTTGCTAGGGCAGAAGGGTTTTGGTCAAGTTTTAGGGGCCGATTATAATGTGGTCACATTGAATGTTGGTCTTAGCCTTTCTGACCACATCGTAAAATGCTGGTTGCATTCCTTTCTGAGCGCCTCATTACGATGGAGGTGGTAGGAAAGGAATTCGAATGGTCATTCCGACTGGCTTTCAATGGGCTTGAGAGCCCGCCCGCCAGGTGGAATGCGGTTAGTAATCCCAAGGGTGGCTCTTTCTGTCCTTGGGGTCACGATGTTGGGTTTCGGCAGCCTTACCGTGCTGGCCTTTATGACACAGAAAGGCTGTTGGAACACAACTTTGGAGGGCCCCAGCAGGGCCCCCTTGGATCTTCGGTCTCCGGTTGGAGGCCGAGGGGGCAGGTATGGTGCCCCGCTGTTGATCCCTGCCTCCCTTGGCAGGCGCCACAAGGTGCCTGCCAAGGGGTGCAGGGATGACCTGCACCTCCTTATTTACTATGGGAGCAAGTATTCTGTTTGAATAAATGCTCCCATTGTAAAGAATAGGAATGCAACCGAACAGTACTCGGTCTCATCCTAATTCGTTTGTTGGGACCGCCAACCGGGTGATGGTCGGTCCCATGACCGAGACGATGTCAAGCAGAAGAAACTCTGCCAGACATCGTAACAGGCCCCTCAGTATCATTTAACTTTTTCTATGCCTCCTTATTGTAATTACTTGTATTCACTAGAACAATACAGCCCCCCTTGTCTGCATCAGGTATGATCAGTGAGCTTTTTTTTGCTATACTAGAGAGGGGCAGTCTATCTTCCTTGGATAAATTGCCTTTACAAAACTTGTTAAGGGTTGTAAGAGCATTAGCTTCCAAGCAGTACAGATCTTTAGTCATTTGTTGAAGGAAAATATCAATACTTGTCAAATTTGCACGATGAAGATTACATTTACGGTGTTCATGTAATCCACTATCAGAAGTGTAGTCTTGTTTAATGCAAACATTGGCGATTTGAAAGAACATGTCAGACGCCAAAGCCATGAGGATATGGTTTCAAGGGCAAAACATGGGTAAGCTACTGATACATAATGTGCTTATTTTCGATTTGGTATAGCGTAAGCTTGAAGAAGGCGTATGCTCACGCATGTGTATATTGCTACAGAATGAAAACATATATGGTCTATTTAAACTTTCCCAATCTTACGATCACGTGTGTATATACACTGCTGCAGAATGAATACATATATGGGAAATTTGAACTTTCCCAATCTTACGATCAGGCAATATATATGTATGGCATTTTGAGCAGTTGACAGATTGTTGACTCAGTGTAAATCTAATGTATTACTGTCCGCGGAATATGAGCTGCGGATGTAGAGGATTTATGTTGTAGTTGATGGAGCCACCTCTTGTTTGGTATATACAGAGAAATGGTAAAAGGAAACATGCCCACATAAGAAGCACTATCTATGTGAATCCCAAATCACCACTAGGAATAGAATGCGATAACAACTAATAGTTAGTACAACCCAAAAAGGATTCAGGGAAAGAAATCTATAAATAATATATTAAATGTGTGCATTCCTGTCACAATGCACACCGTTTATTCCCCATGTAGCTTAAGATAATTGGCCAAATCTGAAGAAAATGTGTCTGACAGTGCTGCATTTGAGGGCATTACTTTGTTGCCTTGCATGTAACATAGAGGTGTGTGTGCATAAACTCATACGACTTCCCCATACCTTTTTTGTTTTTTCTTCTCGGATAAGACTGGTAGCAGACATTGTGCTTCTTGGCAAATGGACAGTTAAATTACTTTCTGCTGTCGAGACCAGAGAAAATTATGTTTCTGCTGAAGTAAGATCAATTACGAATGGATGAGATTTGAGCTGTATGCCTTAATAGTATATATCTGTTGACACTAGAGAAAATCTTGGGAGAGTTCCAATAAGCTGAAAGTGCAGACAATTTTAGAATCACTGTTGAGTTATAGAAAGTGGGTGGCAAAACTGAAGATGGCTCTTATCCTTAAGATTCACAGGATCCATAGATGGATATTGTGTCCATAATGGGGACAACTGAAGGACATTTCTCTTTTCACAATATAGAAAATTAATACATTATTTCTTATTGGGTAAGTGAATGAGATTTGTCAGCTGATATGGAAACGCTATGGTATATACGTTTTGAAGTGTGGTGTTTTATGCACTTCGTCACTTTTTTTTCCTTTTTGGAATAATGTAACTGCCCCTTAATGTCTTATGCTTGCGTACCTACAGTAAAGATATAGGAACAACATTGAATCACACCAGAGGCAGAGCCCTGGTTAAGGTCACCGTAGCCACCAAATATGATGCATTGGTAGGCAAGGTGGGCATGTAGATAACTGGAGCTTTTTTCTGACTATTTGTATACATATAGTAATGATTCGAGAGAATCATTACTTTAACTGTTTGTTGGTGATGGTGTCCAGAAAAAGAAGTATGTAACAATGTTTAACAAAGTGATCCTTTCTTTATTTCTCTTACCCTTTATTGAAAATAATTGATAATGTTTTCATAGGAAATCTGACAAGAAAAAAGAGAATAATCATAAAAGAAATTAGGCAATTTGTAAATGAATTATAATGTGTACCACAATGTCAACAAACTGTCTCTGATGGTACAAATGTGTATATTGATGAAATGTAAAGTTGTAAGGTTTAATAAGTAATGTAATTTATATGTGTAGCCCTGAAGAAGCCCATAACTAGGCAAAATGAGTTGGCTGAGAGGAAAATGTTTTTCTTGACTTGAAGGTGCTTGAATATAGAATTGTATTATTCAAGGAAATTATGTTTCAATTCAACTATTTTCGAAGAAGGAAGATTTGGTGTTTAATTTTTGCTTTTAAGTTTCCTCTCTGTTGTGTTTTTGAAAAAACTTGTATATTGTATTATTTGGATTGGTGGCAAACCATTTGAGGTAGGCAACAATTGAATTTTGGATTGAAACAAATGTAACACATGTGGTAATGCGACAAATGGGCCCCCTAACCGCCATTACATGTTCATCCTCTAAATCAACCTGGCATGGAAAATAAACCTCCCAGTGAGATTTCTCAATGCGGAGGAGTCAGGTTTTTCATTTCAAGTAGTCGTGTATGCTCACGACTGCTCATGTTGAGAAACTGCCTGTTCGCGTTGAGAAAGCTGCTGCTCGAGCGCCAGAAAAGGAAAGCCTGTGCTGTGCATGGTGCCGTTCGAGATGATCGCACAGTGCGGACAAGCATCCAGGACTGTGCAATCACCGGGAACAGCATTTTTCTATCAAACTTTGCCACTCGCGGAGATGCGCGTAGTTCAGCAGGGTTTATTTACCACTTCGCAAACTTTCGCGTAGCGCAACTCTGCAAACTCCACCCAGAGTTATCTGAGACTGAATGTCTCAACTAGTGATCACAATTTTTTTTCTGTTATTAATCAGATTCTTACATACGTGTGTTTATTCCTCAATAGTTCATTTTACTTTATTTGAATTTGTATAACATGTCAATTTTACATCGTTGATTTGAACATAAACATAAGGAAAAATGTTTCGAAAACGTAACAATATTACATCAACACAGTTAAAATGTAATAAAAAAATGGACATGAAATTTATTTGAGACCAATGCATTTCGGGATGGTGATGCCTTTGTCAGGGGCAAAACCTGTGAAGAAACAAATAACGGAGGATGGAAGGCGAATATGCACAAAGCGGTTACGACGCAGCAAACAATTGATGAGTTTTAAAGTAAGTGATTGTGATAGTGTTAAAGCACAAAAAGTGGAAATCATGGACTGCTAAGCATCCTGTGCATGTTAAGTGCTCAAGTGACACTGACTGTGTGATGTCATATCCAGGAAATATGTAAAGGCTGGTAGAAGGTGACTATAGTCCATGCTTCTATGCACCTTAATTCAGTCATGCATTTCTGCTGTGTGAATATAAGGAGGGAGGAGCCCCGCCACTACGAGAGTGTGCTACTAGTCATGTTTGAATACCTTTATCTGTGCCAAACCAAACAGAGAAGATACAACATCGCTGACCATATGTCGCACAAAACGTAAGATCTGTGGAAGAAAGAAGGACCCGTGTTGATTTTTTAATAACCTACACACCATTAGAAACCCACGGTGACAACAAGATATTATACTTGTACAACTCAACAATACGGCACACTCCTGCTCGGCTGCTCTTGGATACTGACACCCCACGTTCGTCCAAACTGAAGAGAAAGGCATTTCACTATGACGCGGTCGGTATTCTAATTGAAAAATGTTACAGGAATGGGAGTAACACCAATGTAGACTCAGTCATCAGTCTCAAGACTAAAATGGACACAAGACTACCCAGGCTGTGTCCTTCCTGTTGTTACTTGACATGCAGCAAGACACTTCCTTAAAAACAGCTTATCTCGAGAACGCCCGTGAAACAGAATTCATCGATAAACTTTGGGCACCATCTTAGAGGATGTCCACTTCGGATCAGCGCTAGAAAACTTGCTGGTAAAAATGTGTGAATCCAAATATACAATATATTTAAGGACGTGGTCACACCTGTGAAAACATGTAGTATAACATTATCACAGTAGCTAAAAAAGAAAACACTCTGCTGGATGTGAAAATCTGCAATAATCACTCTAAGACGTAACGTGTCTTGTCTGTATACTGAGATATCCATACTCAAATACCACCCAACGTCATTTCCATGATTGTAAAATGCTCCATGTTCAAGAATGTTGAAACTTGTGTCAAAATCAATTACTTAACCATAATTTAAGGTCATGACTAGAGTAAAGGTATATGTCCATTGCAGTGAAACCTAGGGATGCAGAAAATGTTGGTTCCGGGCATATCTGCAATGTACACGATTTTGAAGTTTCAAGTGTGTTAACAGCATTCATCAGATATAGATTTAAAACACAAAACCAACACGTTTTTTAGAACACATTACAATTCTACATAGCATATGTATACTGTACATACTCACGTGTGGCTCTCAAAAAAACCAGTTGCCGTTAAGAAACAAAACTAAACGGTTTGTGTGTGTGTTCAAAGTATGTTTTCTCAGTACTTAAAGCGTGTGTTAACGTTGTTAGCTGTTGGATGCAGGTTTTACATCTAAATAAAGAAAACATGACATCTCAAATTTATCATTGAGCCTGCAGGGCATTAAGGAATTCATCCTTTTGATCCACACAACTTCTCTTTGTAGATGTATTTTTGTCTTGTTTAGACCGCTTGTCATGGCTACTTTTTCAATGATTGCATGTTCAGTTGAGTGATCGTGTGCCGACATTGCTGATAATGCATAGCTAGACTTGAGGTAGTATTTTTGTTCCTGATTTGCTCTTGTGCTTCTTCAGATGTATTTTAATTTTTCTTTTGATCTTTCCAATGTAGATGAGACCGCAAGGACAGTTAATGGAATAAACCATGTTAGTGGAATTTCAGTCTGTAGTATCACAGAGTTTAATACGTTCACCTGCTCTGGGGTGTAAGAGGGTATCGCTCTCAATAACATTATTGCAATGAATGCAATTTAAACAATTTCTCATGTCAGCAGTTTTCCCTGTGGTTTTCCTAGTTTTCACTGATGTTAATATTTCATTAAAGTTGCATGATCTTGTCTGAGCGAATAAAGGTTTGTCTTTAAAAACGCATGAAAATCTGGTTCTTCTGTCAATAATTCCCATTGATTATAGATTATCTTCTCTATTTTGTAAGAAAGGGTGGAGTATTGAGATACAAAAAGCACTTGATGTGTTGTGTTTCTGTTTTATTTTTTGTAGTACTCTCTCTCTCTGTCATGGGACATGGCACTCTGCATATTTGGTCAAATTGTTTATGGGGTAACCTCTTTCCATGTATTTTTTTTTGTTCTTTTCCGATGTGATACGGCATGTTTGTAAAAACTGTGAAAATGAAAAACTGTTCATGAGCGATGGAGGGTGAAAAGTATCAAACAGACGTGCGTTACTGGGATCTGTGGATTTCTTGTAGATCTTTGTGGTGATCTTTTGGGTATCTATTTCCGGCCATACTTCTAAGAAAGCTATACCAGATCAGCTGATGTTGCATGTATACTGTATTCTTCGATCTTTTTTGTTGATTATCCTGATGTTCTCTACTAGTGCTTCCTTGGTGTTGTTCCAAATAAGAAAAATGTTATCTCTGTAATGACGAAAAAACACTAATCCAGTCTGCCATGTGGTGTTAGTTGGAATGTGGTCTTCTTCGCCATGAAGTTATTAGCCTATGATGGTGCTCCGGGAAAACCTATTGAGGTTCAGTTTGACTGTAGGTAGAATCGGTCATTCCATTCGAAATAGCTGTTTTGGAGGCAGAATTGCAAATGTTCAATGACTAAAGCAATCTGGTTGTGATCTTGCCTGTTCTCTGATAGTGCCCACTCAACGGCTTCTAATCCACACAAGCGTGGTATCGAGGTGTACAGAGCCAGCACATTAATTATACAAAAATGCCAATTCCTGTTTTTCTTTTATGGTAGTTGAGCGATATTTTGTATCATGTCAGTGGTAGAAGCAGTGTCTAACATGTGTAATTACGCTTTATCTTCAGTTTGGACGAACGTGGAGTGTCAGTATCCAAGAGCAGCCGAGCAGATTTTGCCAAATTGTTGCGATGAACAGGTATAATAACTTGTTGTCAACGCGGGTTTCTTATGTGGTGTAGGTTCTTAAAAATTCAACACAGGTCCTTTTTTCTTCTACAGATGGAGCTCTTCCCTTCTCATATTAACACTGCATGAATGCATGAGGTAGTTAAGGTGCATAGAGGCATGGACTATAGTTACCTTCCACCAGTCTACAAATTCCCTGGATATGACATCACACAGTCAGTGTTACTTGAGTACTTAATATGCACAGGATGCTTAGCAGTCTATGATTTCCACTCTCTGTGCTTTAACACTATCACAATCATGTACTTTGAAACTCACCAATTGTGTACTGCCTAGTAACCGCTTCGCGCATACTCGCTTTCCATCATCAATTATTTGATTTTTGCCCCACCTTATCTAGTTACCACGTTTAGCCCAATAGGCAATATAATCCATGATTTCTATTATGAATATCTGCAAAACAAATACAATTTGATCTTATGTTTGTAGTGAGTGACATCAAATTTCAACCCTATTAATCCATCCTTAATCTGCAAAGTCATTCCCGCTCAAGGCATCTATTGTATAGCATATAAGCACACATCACACCCCACCTGAGAGAACTGCACTGGCTCCCCATCAACAAGAGGATAACATTCAAGGTCGTCACCCACGCATTCAAGGTACTTCACGACACTGGACAAGAGTACCTCAACAGCCGTCTCAGCCTCTGCACCCCCACCCGCCAGCTCCGCTCTGCAGACAGCGCCCTCGCCACCGTCCCCCACATCCGAAGAATGACCGCCGGCGGCAGATCATTCTCCCATCTCAGCGCCAAGATGTGGAACACCCTCCCTATCCACCTACGGCAGACCGAAGACCTCCTAACCTTCAGGAGACGCCTCAAGACCTGGCTCTTTGAACAGTAGCAGCATTCCCCCAGCACCATGAGACCCTCATGGGTATGTAGTGCGCTTTATAAATGTGTTGATTGATTGATTGATTGATTGAAGCAAGCAGGCTTAACCTAGGTATGTGTGTAGTTCTTTATCGATATTGAGACCATATGGTTGCAACAGCCCATATCCAAAAGGAATCTCATTTCTAATTGTCTAAAATCTTGTTTTCTATTACCTCCTCGTACATTATTGGGTGCTTGTGCTAAACCACAATATCTTACCTGGGAATTCTCTCCATTATGGAATCTCCTAAAATGCCTGCCAACGGTGTAGCTAAAATCTCTATTTTCGATCACTCTCAATTGTTGTAAGATTATTTTATGTACACCTATATATGTCTTGTGCAGGGGCATGTTACTTTATAGACCACATATGTACTTCTGAAAGTAAAACTACCCTTAACAATTATGTTTTGTTACATGGTGTTTTGATTGTGGTGATATTGACTCCATGCTGACATACTTTGCATTCATTGCATTTCATAAACACCTCCCTCAGGGTAAACCATGTCATCTCCCTCTCACCATTTTCTTATATCACTTCTTGTTTGGGAATCTCACATTGCCTGAGCACATTTGTAACAAATAGGCGGTGTCTTTGAAATATTAGGACCAAATACTGTGTCACTTGTAATAAGGTGCCAATGTTTGTTAAGGGCAGCCATCACTCTTGAATGTTCTCGGTTATAAGTGGTGATAAATCCGAGTCCCTCTTTCCATTTTTTCCTCCTTGTAGCAGGAAAAAATGCTGCTTCCCTTGTGTACTGCCTGGCTCATTTCGAGGCTGCAGCCATAATATTTTCACTGTACCCTCTTGCCCTGAATCTAGTTATCATTTGCCTTTCTATTTTACTATATTCATTCGTACTGCAAACTCTTCTGGCTCAATAGAATTCCCTGAAGGGTGCACTGTTACTAAGTGGTGCGAGATGGCAGCTTTGTGCATGTAAAATACTGTTGCCTACTGTGGTCGTCCAGGAACAGTGTTGTCACCAACTTCTGTGCATCTACCATTATTAATTCAACAAAGAACTCCAGTTCTCTCAGAATTCTCTTACTCGTAAAGCCAAATTCTAATTATTTTGTTTATCTCCTCCACAATGAGGACTACCTCTACCTTACAGCATTTCCATATGACAAATAAGTCATCTATATTGTGTACCCGGAGTTTATTGTGATACGTACAGTTTTCCAATGTTTCACTTTCAATTACCATATTACAAAGTAGAACTAGAAACTCTGCAGTTATATTTAACTTCACAAGAGATAGGGTTGTTTTGGATGTTTGTCCCTTAATAACTTTGCACCTGCTTGATGAATGTCTGTGAAACTTTTCAGACCTGTTGCACCCATTTCATTAACAGAGGACTGAAAGTTTTGTGATATTTGGTTAAGGGGTGCAAATAATTATAGGCTTGGAATGCAATGCATTTTACATATCGCATTTTACATATCGCATCAGATTTTGCTGAAATTTGGCACCATTGGATATTAAGGTGCACTGATGATTCTTTTAGGTACATCAGGTAAGTATGGTAAGTATTTTATAAGCTATACTGTTTTTCAACTTAGTCATATCTTGTAGCACAATACTACTAAAAGTATCAAGAAAGCCAAACAAATAAACTAGACTGCATATGTAAAGTTAAAGATCTATTTAGGGTCTCATTCTCATGGAAACACACAAACAAATATATACAATTAGAATGCATCTTAAACTACATAAGTTTTCTTTGCATGCTCTGTGGATCACAAAATAAAAGTGGCCCAACAAGTCAAATGAAAAACATCTTTTGTACGCAACTCCTCTGCAACAAAATGAAAAATTCCCCTAGCAGTGATTTACACAAACTCCTATTTGGAGGACATTTTAATTGCCCACTAAAAAAAAAAAGAAACATATATTTTTTATAACAATACCAATGATTGCCTTTCATTTACTTTGGCCTTGATATGTACACAATCCTATTAGAAGTAGCAACAAATGACCTAAGAATAAACATGACTGCATAGGTAAGTTTCAGATTTAATACATGAACAAATGAAATACCAATTATGGCTGCATGTTAATGAAAACTAATTAACATTTATATAACAAACGAAATATGTTGTAATCTTCATACAATTTTTTTGCATGCTCTCTTGCTCTCAAAATAAAACTGTGCCCAACAAGCAAAACAAAAACCATCTTCATTATGTACTCCGGTGCACCAAAATGAAACAAGCAGTGAGAGACACAAGCTAATTTATAGGACATGATAATTTGCCATTAGGAAAAATATATAATTTTATTTTTTTAAATAACAATGATTGGCTTTCATTCCGTTTGGGCTTTATATGGAGGACAAGCCTACTAAAGGTAGCAAGGAAACTTCCGCCCCCCCCAAAAAAATAGACTGCATATGTAAAGTTTCATGATTACTACATGCACAACTAAAATACACATTTATGGTCTCATGCTTATGTAGAAGAATGAACAAAATACTTAATAAATATAATAGATAAAAAGAAGGAATCACATTAAATGATTGCCACTCTGAAGTTATAGTTGGTATTCTCAAAGATAGGAATTCCTCGGATAATAGCTCCCTAATAACTTTTCACCCGCTTGATGAATAACCAGAAAACTTTCCAAACCAATAGCAATTTCTACATTTTTAGATGATGTAAATGTTTGTGGTGCTTTGTTTTTACGGTACAAAGAAAAAAGAAGGTCTCAAAACACGTTTTTCCTCCAATGCATTTTCCATAGACTATTTTATTTGAAATAGCGCAAAAACAGCTGAATTATTTACATGAAAGTTGGCAGAATTATACATTTTGGTGCAGAGATGATGCTTTTTGGTGACTGTAGTTAAGTAGGGTAAGTATTTTTCTAAGTTATGAGTAATTTCAACTTAGTGATATCTGTCACTGGAGTACGTTTGCGGAGTTTCACAAATGTTTGCAGTATCTGGACGTAAACCTATTTAAAAATATTTTTTTTAAACTATAATTAAATTTCCCTACCTAGTACCACTTTAATAAAGTGGTAGTGGGTAGAGACCTCCCACTTTCCTAGCTCTAAGGCCCTAACACTGAACACAGCCAAAGTGTAGTTGAAAAGAATATAGCTGACTTCTTATTCTCGGAAAACAGCCATTACCCAATTATATACTGGCTTGTCACTGCCATGTACTACTGTATAATACAAAGTATACCCACCCAAACTATAACTAAGGCCTAGCTGTATTATTGGATTGTGGTACCCTTGCATCACAAGGAGGGCAAGGCCACCATGGATGGCCCTGCTTTGATTGGTAAATTTGGAGAAACTTGAGGCCGCGTAATTCGCTGTCTTGCGTTACATCTGAACACTATAATCTACATTGCTGCTAAATTTCACATACATCCGTATGCCACCCCTATGTACCCAGTCCACTATGTGCTATTCCACTGTATGCATCTCCACTGTATGCCACTCAACTCTATGCTAATACACTGTATGCAATGCCACCGTACGCCACTCCAGTCTGTTTCTCCATTGTACACCAATCCACTGGAAGCTACTCCACTATACACTATTCCACTCTATGCTTTTCTACTGAACGCCACTCCACTGTACCGTATTCTACTGTATGACACTCCACTTTACGCTACTCCATTCTACGCCACTGCAGTGCATGACACTCCAGTCTACACCACTCTATTATACGCCACTCCACTGTACTCTACTCCACTCTACATTATTACCCTCAACACCATTCTGCTGTACAACACTCAGCTCTGCGCTACTCCACTCAATGCCACTTCATTCTATGCATTTGTTTGGACCCCTCTTCAATATATGCCTATTACACTGTATACTATTACACTCTACCACACACCTCTGCATGCCAGTCCAGTCTCCACCACTCCACTGTACGCCACTCAACTATACTCTACTCCACTCTACATTATTACACTCAAAGCCATTCCACTGTACAACACTCAGCTCTGCGCCACTTCACTCTACGCTATTAGACTTTACAAAAATCTACTCTACACTAGTACACTGTATGCAACTCCACTCTATGTCTCTTCAAGTTACTCCACTCCAATGTATGCAATTCCGCTATATGCTACTCCAGTATATGTTATTCCACTCAATGCCATTTCACTTTATGCCACTCCACTATTGGCCACTCCACACTCTACCCCACTTCATTCTTTGCTATTCTATTGGACACCACTTCACTGTACGCCACCCCACTGTACACCACTCCATGATATGCTTTACACTCTACCCCATTCCAGTGTGTGCTACTCCAAGCTACAGCACTTCACTGTACTGCACGCTACTACAATGTATGCTACACCAATATATGCTACTCTAGTCAGCACCACACCATTATACTACACTCCACTCTATGTTACTCTACTCTACACCACTACTCTATACTTCGCTTTACGCTATTCTATTGTATGCCACTCAATTCTATTAATACACTGTATGCAACTTCAGTCTTTGCCCCTGTACTCTATGGTACTCAACCCTACCCCACTCTACTGTACACCACTTCACTGTGTGCTATTACACTGTATCCTACCCCACAATACACCACTCCAGTTTAGACCACTTCACTGGACATCACTCCACTCCACTACTACACAGTACACCATTACATTCTACACCACTCCACTGTATGGCACTCCAGTCTACACTACTCTATGCTATTCCACTTTATGCCACTTCACTCTATGATACTCCACTCTGCGCCACTTCAGTGTACTCTCCGCTATTCTATATAACTCCACTTTACAAAGCTCTACTACACTCCATGCCACTCTACTAGACTCTATCCCCATACACTCTGCTGTCCAAATTTGCACTTGATTATCTGTCTGTACACTCTATTGTACAACACCCTACTCCACTGACAGTTTCAAACACTGCACAACACAGCTCTCCACTCTACTTTATGAGACACCATTATAATCTATAACAGCTTCCTCGGTTCTATGCTACTCTACTTCAATGTATGCCGCTCCAATCTACGCTAATCCACTATACCCTACTCCACTCTACACT
Source organism: Lissotriton helveticus (assembly GCF_964261635.1). NCBI lineage: Eukaryota > Metazoa > Chordata > Amphibia > Caudata > Salamandridae > Lissotriton > Lissotriton helveticus. The sequence continues at coordinate 1,977,569,521 of NC_136067.1, forward strand.
ACTTTACTGCACACCACTCAATTCTATGCTTTTCCACTCTTTGCCACTCCACTCTTCTACAATCCACTGTACGCTACTCCAATGTATGCTACTTCACTTTATGGTAATCCACTCTATTGTCAGACACTCTCTTCCACTCTGTACAACTCCACCCTTTAACAGTCTACCATACTTCATGGCACTCTATGACATTCTACTCCACTCTATCGCTGTACTCTCCAATGTCCAATTCTATTGTCCACTCTAGGCCCATACACTCCAATGTATAACACTCTGTTCCACTATACAACACTTTTCTATGCGACCCAGCTCTCCACTCTACTGTACAAGAACCCACTCCAATTTATAACAGTCTACTACCTACACTATTACACTATGCAAGTATACTCCACAAAATGCCACCATGCTCTATGACACATTAATACCCTCTATCATTCAGACCTGGTAACTTCAGTGAGTCCAGACCCACCCCTACCCCCTACCCTGCTGCAGGCCACTCACCTTCTTTGGCCCCTGAGCCTGTGACTTGCCGGGAACTGGCGAAGTTGCGCTGGCCCTCAGGTGAGTCTTTCTTTCTGGGGATGGATGCACCTGGGGAGCTGATTGCCGCATCACCCGACCCATGCAGTACTGCCATACTGATCGCGCTCGGGGCTGCAGGGATGTCAAGGAGCTGCGAGGCGGTATCCTACATCTCGAGCCCCCGAACCTTTGACCCGCAGGGGAACTAGCAGACTTGCGCTGCACACCCAGGCAGGTTTCCCTCCAGTGACAGGCACACACAGCACAAACCATAGCCCTGGTAGCTGCTTACCACCTCACCCCAATGCAGTGCTCTCACGGCGATCAGGCTCGAGGCAGCAGGGATGCCAAAAGGCTGAGAAGTGGTGCACCTGCCCTGATTATTTATTCCTGGGAAGCATCAACAGAGGAGAAGCCTCCCACGATTTGGCATGCACCGAGTGATCAGTGTGCATCAGCAGAGACTTAGCGATATCCAGACTACAGGGGTAGGTCTGGTATTGGAAATTTTAGCGGTACCTTGTAGTTGTCGGTCTATGGCACAACAGCTTTATTGCCCCCAGCCATTTTGTACACAAAACGTCCCCTCCATACTGCCTCAGGCATTTTTACCCACGAAAATGGCAGCACCTGTCAATGCTTTAGAAAGGGGACTGAACTTCAAAAACAAACAAGGGTCCACAGCTGCACCCCAGCAAGGCTCTATAAGACAACGGCAACAGAAAGAGGACTACACCATCAAAACAAACAAGGGCCCACCGCTGCACCCTGAGCCATGTTCGTTCAGGTGGCAGCCATCTTGAAGTGGCACTGACCTGCTATAGCAGTCAATAAAAGAATTGTTGAACCTGGACAAGATCTAGGAATTTATTCTCACTTACGACCCGGCCAATTTCTTATTTCTTATTTTTCTAAAAGGTTACTATCCTCATGATCACGGACACAAGGAAATCTGCTGCTTACTGACCCTTGTCTCTCCTATAGTGCCCAACCCTAGCCAACATGGCAATTCCTGGCCTGACCGCTACTGGGGTAAACTCTCCAAACCTGCTACAAAAAATGTCAAGCACCTCACCCTGAAAAATCACCCTGAGATATTGATCTCTTACTTGCGTTTCCGTGCGGACAATGGCACAGTCATCAACTACCTTGTTTTCTACCACAGAAGAACCCCCTCTTAGCACAATACCTTTGCGTACCTCTTCAATGTAGGCACAACCAGGAACATTCATTACGGCACTAAGCTCACAATAGCGCCTTCCACAACACTGCGAGATGACCTCACCGTCACCCTCTACAAAAGTGGACTTGTACTGATCCAACACTCAACCAAAAACCTGAATAAATTTGTGGACCTTTTTACCCTCCTCAGAAAACATGTGCATGACACTGGCAGGGTGACCAACACCCACCTTGACAATCCTCCGACCTGCCTGCCTAGCATGACTAACCACCCACCACCTCTCTAAGGGTTTGCAACACAGTTCCTCCTAACCCCTCTAGTTCGTCTCCCGGTCCTGCTAACACTACCGCACGAGACCATTGATCTTCTCCACTCTATCTCCCCATACTGTCTCTGAGGTTTCTAACACAGCTCATCCTAAACCCCCTAGCTCATCTACCGGCCTTACTAACGCAATCGGCCCGAGACCCTTGGTCCCCTACCATCTAGCTTCCCACTCTGACTCTGAGACCGGTACACCTCCAATGACCTATGATGCAGGTTATGCTAGCCCTGCTAGCCCACAAATCACCCCTACTATTGCTCCTAGCACAGTCCATCCTAACCCTCCCAGCACCTCTACCGCTCCCCCCCTTATATGGATATCAAAACTCTGCACTCCAGGGCCAACAAAATAATTCAGAGCATTCATTTCCCCATTCTGGATCTAACGAACCTCCTTTACCTCACCGAACTCTCCTTCGCTAGCCTCAAGCCCCTGCTGAACTCCACGTCCCCTCCTATGACAGAGCTCCCCAAACACCCACTACCTCCATCCTTGAGGCACCTTTGCCCTCGCAAGCACCCTTGCCATCTATCGAAGGAGGAAACCCTAGCTCTTGTCCTCTCCTAAAACCCTTACCCTGCCACACCAAATCCGCTAAACCTCACTTAAAAGGAAATCCTCGCCATTCTCCAGGACTACAATGCAGCCCCAGTTACCCGTTGCCTATCAGACGTGAGTGCAGAACACCCCATCTAAACATTTGCTGTCATCCCTTGCATATCAGCTACCCTCTGTAACAGAAGTGTGATCAGAAGCAATGTAGCACCTGTACACCTGTCCGCCCTGACTCCCGACACTCCCTCAGACCCCTCCCTGACTGATCTCTTAATTAACTGCCGATCTGCAGTAAAGCATGCCGCCGATGTTGCTGCTCTCATCCAGAACAAAAATTTCAACTTAGTAATTCTAACAGAATCATGGCTAAACGATTCCTCATCCCCATGCCTAGACCTCTTAGTCCTTCCCAACTATAACATTACTAGACTGGACAGACAACATAGCAAGAAAGGAGGTGGCATCGCCTGCATCTATCGCTCTAACCTTCTTGTCACAGAACATCTGGTAGATACCACTGATTCCTGAGAATACTTTGCCCTATCTATTTGCAGCAACTCCACCCAACTGTGCAACCTGCACATCTTTTACCACCCCCAGGCATGAATAACTCCTTCACTGCCCACCTCATGGAAATTCTCACAGCAAAGAGTTCCTTTACCGCTAAAGACATGTTCCTTGGCGATTTCAACCTGCACTGGAATGATCCCAAGGATCCTCATGTCAACGCCATTAAAGATCTCCTGGCTGATCAAGCCCTGACCCAATCTTGCTCACACCCAAATCACTCGAAAGGGAACACTCTTGACTGGATCATCTCTAAGGAAACAACTGTCTAGCTTATCTCTATAGACCCCTGTAACTGGTCTGACCACCACGTCATTGCCTTCCTACTACCCAGCACCCACAAGACAAGGGCTCCACAGCCAGTGCTTCCTAAATGCTGGTTCAGAGACACCAAGAACCTCAAGGCACAGTGCAAATCCGACCTCTCCTCCTCACATATCACAACGGTCAGTGACCTCAACTATCACTATTCTGCAGCTATGTCGAACATTCTGGATGACCTAGCCCCACTAAAACTAAAAATACCTCAAATCAAATATAGAAAACCGGGGTTCACTGGATCCCTCAATAATGATAGGAGATCCCTCCAGCAATCCAAAAGAATATGGAGACAGCACCCCTCTTCTGCCCACCTAAAACTTCTTCGCCAGTTCAGAAATACATACTACAGGAACATCCTCAACTCCAAAAAATAATTCTTCAGATCGGAACTGGGGAACGCCCAGAACAGACCCCGTAAACTCTTCGAACTGGTCAAACATCAATCCAACATACTGGCCAAAACATTGAAAGAAAATCCCAAGTCTCTAATCTCATCAGAGGAATTCTCCTCGTTTTTTGCGGATAAAATTAAAGCCTTAGGTAACGAACTTAGCTCCGCCTCATTCTCTCTACCCCCTGACCTGCCTCCTTCCCCCACACTGCCCCAACAGTCATCACCTAAGAATCAAGCACACTGGACCGACTTTACACTCTACGACGAAGACTCCGTCTCTAAAATCCTATCTGACTTAAAGCCAAACAGTCATTTAAATGACCCGCTCCCTTCTAACTGCCTTGCTGCTGCCACCCAAACCATTATTCCTAGCTGGACTGCAATAATTAACGCCTCTCTACGCAGGCTTAATTACTGACTATCTGAAAGTGGGCCAAGTCCTACCCATTCTGAAAAAGCTGTCACTGGATCCAGCCTCCCTTGACAACTTCAGACCTATTTTCAATATCCCTCTCTTAGCTAAAGTGCTAGAGAAGTGTTTGCAACTGCAGCTAAGTCATCACATCAACAACTTCCACCTACTCGATTACTTCCAATCTGGATTCAGACCTAGACACAGCACTGAAACCACCATGCTCCACATCGTCAATGATGCTCTCCAAGCCTTTGACCTAGGCAAAACTTGTCTCCTAATCCTCCTACATCTATCCTCGGCCTTCGACATGGTCAACCATGGGAAGCTACTCACACCCCTCAAACTCAGGATGTGATTAGATGGCTCTGTCCTAGAATGGTTTAGATCCTTCCTCCATATCCGATCTCAGAGATTCCTAATTAACTGCAACCTGTCCGCTCCCTCTTTGGTCACGGTTGGAGTCCCTCATAGATCAATTCTGTCCCCCACCCTCTTCAACCTTTATTTAGAGCCACTTGCTGAAGTCCTTCATACCACAAATATCTCCTACCATATGTATGCTGACGATCCTCAGATCTACATCAAAATCTCATATCTTGGGGTGATTCTCTCCTTGAATGAGGCTCTGAAGCTGACCATTCATTGGCTCTCCTCCCATCAACTCAAACTCAATGCAAAGAAATTGAATTTCTTCTAATTTCCCCTCCAAACACCGACCCTGAGATTCCGATATTGATTAAGTCCATCACAGCCTTGAATTGTCTACTGGCCATTGTGGACTCAGCCAAATCACTGGGAATAACCTTGGATTGCAACTTGAACATGCTGGATCACATCAACTCGATTGCCAAATCTGTCAAATTCCACCTCAGCTACCTATGGAAACTGAAACCCTTCCTTGACGCGCCCGACCTAAAACTGGCAGTCCAAGCACTAGTCATTTCAAGACTGGAATATGGCTGTTCCACCCTCTCTGGTTTACGCAAGATCTCCCTATCTCCTTTGAAAGCCAGCCACAACACTACTTACTGGCACTAGGAAATTTGATCCATCCCTCCACACCTGAAAGCACTGACCTGGCTTCCTCTCGAAGCCAGAATACAGCTTAAGCTGGCATGCATCACACACTAGGCCTTATTCTCAAACTCCCCTGCATATCTTGCACAGAAACTTGTGGTATTCAGAGGAATAAGAAACTCACGGTCCGCCAGAGACCTCCTCCTCCAACCTGCAAACTTTCGGGAAAAAAAACGTAAAAACGGGAATTTGCTGGAGCTGCGCCAAGAAAATGGAACCGCCTCAGAAGAATCCCCTCTCGTGCACATTTCAAAAAGGAGGCCAAATCCTTCCTTATTGGTAAATTCCTCGTCTAAACCATTACCTTTAACCGCCACAGAGACTATTGCCTCCCTCCGATGACCACTCACCCCACCAAGAAACCTGGGACCTGTCTTCAACAACTGTAATGTAAACTGTACTTTGTATCCCTCCATCCCTCTTGTACTCAGCACCCCCCTCCCAATTTATGGTATACTCTCGTGATTCCATGCCTCTTGTACAACTCTATGACTCTGTAAGGCGCTCTGATATCCTAACAGGTCAAGTTCACACTCTACAAAGCCCAAAAATAAATAATACATAAATAAATAAATAAATAAAATAAAACTGTTACATCACTCCACTTTACTCCATACCACTGTATGAGACTTTAACTCACTCTGTTTCACACACTACCTTAATCTATGCGACTCCACTCTACAACACTCTACTACACTGTGCGTCATTCTCAGACACTCTACTCCTATCTCTACCTCTTCCCCCTACAACACTTTGGCACACTGTATGCCACTGTACAGCATTCTTTTCTATGATACTCTGGTTAACTATATGACACTGTACACAATTCTTCATATGACACTGTACTCCACTTTACTCCATTCTATTCTGACACAGTACTCCTCTCTATCCCACTACTGCACTGCACACTACTCCGTGCTACTCAATGACATTGTACTCTATATCCACTGCACCACTCTACAACACTCTACTAAACACCACTTCACCCTACAACAATCAACCAGACCATATGCCACTTCACTGTACTTTAGTGGACATTACTTTCCAATAGTGTATGACACTCCACTGCACTCTACTGTAAAACATGGTACTCCAATGCATGACAATTTACTCAGCTGTACACTGCACCCCTCCACTCTACTGCACTCCACGCCACTATAGTCTACGACATGTTACTCCACTCTATGACACTTTACTCTACCCTACTCCACTCCATTGTACTCCACTCCACTATACTCCACTCCACTATACTCCACCATACTCCACTCTAATACACTTTATTCCACTCTATGCCACTGTACTATACTCCGCTCTGAGCCACTCCACTGTGCAACACTCTACTGCACTGTATGCAACTCCACTCTATGTTATGTTAATAAAATGTAGTTAACACTTGTATACCCTGAGGTGCCTTGGCCCTGAGACCAGGAAGAAACACGACTGGATAAAGATATTAGTTATAAAACAGCCACGTTTTAAGCTCCTTCCTTAAGGATAACAGTGAGGGCATTGATCTAATATAAGAGGGGAGAGTGTTCGACAGCTTAGCTGTTTCCATGATCAGACTTCTTCCCACCCCAATTCGATTTTCAGAATCTGGGTGTAACAATTGGTTTTGCCCCAGCAAGGTGCAGGAGTCTGGTGGGCTGGTGCCGTTTAAAAAGATGCCTAAAGAAGTCAGGGTCAGAATTATTCAAGGCTTTATAGGCAATGCATAGATCCTAGAATTTGAGGTTTCTTACTGGGAGCCAGTGTAGTTTATGAATGTCTTTTTAGATGGATTGGAATTTGGGTAAACCAGTAATAATCTGGCAGCTGCATTTTGAAATTGGGTAAACCAGATAATAATCTGGCAGCTGCATTTAGAATTTGGGTAAACCTAGTAATAATCTGGCAGCTGCAGTTTGAACAATCTGCAGTTTGTTTAGATATTGAGCTTGGATTTTCAAATAGAGACTTTTGCAATAATCCAGCTTTGATAACACTAATGCATATATAACAGTCCTTCTAGTGTTATTTGGAAGAAAAGGAAGATTTTTCTTTATTTTACGTCAGCTTATAGCAAATCAGGATGCCTAAGTTCCTAGCTTTGTAATGGGTTTAGGTAAAGCACCTAATTCTTCAGGGCACCAGGGGGAGGCACATGCTGGCGAAAGGCTACCAAGCATTATTACCCGGTTTATTTCAGAGTTAAGCTTCAAACAAAGTTTGCTTATCCATGAATGTACCTCCTGCAAACAGTCATGGAAGCGTAATGAAGTACATGGCTCTTTTGTGAAAGCCGACACAACTATTTGTGTGTCGTCTGTGTATGATGTCAGAGTTAAGCCAAATTTTTGAATCAGGGCCACTAGCTAAGTCACATAAACATTAAATAATGTCGGACTGAGTGAGGATCCCGGTGGATCCCCAGAGGAAAACACTGTACTACACTCTGAGACACTGTACTCCACTCTATTCCTATCCACTCCACGCCACTGTACCACAATATACGGCACTCAAGAACATGCCACTCAACTTCTCTCTATGATGCGCCACTCCATTAAATGACACAACACTCCACTCTACAACACTCTCCTCCCCTGTACTCTACGGCACTCCACTTGACGGTACACCACTATATGACGCTCTACTTCACCCTACTCCACTCTAAAACAAACACTCTAATCTGCTCTATGACAGCCTATACCACCCTACTCTACTGCTCAACACGCCATCCCCCTGTATAACTCATTTCTCCAGTCCACTATGTGAAACACCATGCCACTACTCTATATAGTTTATATCCAGAAGGAGAGGTCTTTTTCATAAGGGCGATATCCACTCCTAATGAGTTGTAGGTCCAGCCACAGCAAGTGCCCTAAAGTATTAGTGAAGACAAAGAAGGCCGGGCTGTTCCTAGAGCTACAGGAATGCACCTGTTACTGAAGTGTGTAGGATGTTGTAGGGTCTTGTGGAGTCCAACAATTGGGCATCCATTTTGTTGGATGTAATACCCTCACACACCCTTTCAGGTGTCATGCTTCATCATCTGGGCTGCTGCTCGTTGGGTCGGCGGTGCAATACCCAACGGGCGACACCTCAAAGAGGGCCTCTTTGGCGGAGATCTTCTATCCAACTGCCATCAGGTGAAGTACGGGTGTGGGGCCAGTATAGCGTAGACGTGTAGGTGTGGGTTAAAATAAAGCTAGGAGTACCAGGATCAAGATTATTCTGGGGGTCCCCTGCTCTAATTAAAAATCTAATTTTAACTGGAACTCGCTGGGAAATTATGCTCCCAATTACGAGTCTCGGTTCAGTTACTGCTTATGATTGGTCGACATGTTTCTCGCGTATGTGCAGTGACTGGCGATTCTTCAGGACCTAAAATAAAGAATTTATCTAAGGTTTCAACTGTCTAGGTCAGTGTGATCTAACTAAATCGCTAATTTAGATATGCCAATGGATTCTCTAACAGGAAAAGTATTCCAGGTATATAACCTGTGTTGAGCTGCATCTACCTAGATTGGGAAAAAGGAGCAAATCACAACAGGTTGAAATAAAACATCCATCGGGTGACTCTGTACATTCCATGTGTTATGCTTGAACCAGTGCAGCTAGCATGTGGGTTAAAAACCATTGAACTACTGTTCGTGAAGTTCCTCAGTGAGCAAACTGTGGTGGACCTGCTCCTGTGGAAACCTGAAAACAAAATCTCTTCATTAAAAGCAATACAACAGCAACCACATAGGTGGTAGGGTATCTAACTCACCTAATGGGATCAGTATGCAGACAAAACCAGTGTCCGGCGGGTTGTACATCGGGTTCTATCATCCACCATGTGGCTGGGCATGGGAGGAAACTGTAATTAAAAGCTTGTGGCTGGTGTTGAGTGCAGCTAGGCTAGGAAAGTGGCTAACCCTGTATATTCGGTTGTTGTATCTAATGGTATAATGGTGTTAATTGTGAGTGGACCACTACTCAACCCATTAGTGGCTCCTAGAGAGGGTGGATATACCCCACAGAAGCTCATGACAAAGGCTCTGCGTTATACATAGGCCTAATTAAGTCCCTTAGTGTTGTCTAAAAAACTGGCGTGATTTGTAGAATCCATGTCATGAATAGAGGGAGCTGAGTACCCCTAAACAATTGGCGTAATTTGTAAAACCTGTGTCATGAATAGAGGGAGCTAAGTACCCATATATTATTTCCTTACTCCAAGGCTCTGCATTGATCAAGCTGATCGTGTGCCCATCCTATAGTAGTGGTGTAATGAAAGTGTATGCCACTGCGCATATTATTGGAGATATGCTCCTATCACAGACTCGCTGACCAATTCTAAAGGCTGGTGTTGCCAACAGAATCATATCGCTCGCCTAACTCATATGCGAGTTATGTGTAGCTTCAGTATAATGCTCCGTGGTGCCTTATTCTCGTGTCAACGTGGCCTTAGACTAAGTACTCAGCGGTGCCCTAATCATATTCTAGCATTAGAGGAGACCCGTAGTGTCTGTTCTAACAAATTGCGATGTGGCGTTTAGCTCGTGTTAAAATGCCTGAATATTCCGTGGTGCCCCAATCTCCTGCTAGCGTCAGTGGGGGCCTGTAGTGTCCGTTATATATCAATTGCAATTGGTGTTTAGTTCGTGTCAATTGGCCTGGTTATAAGATCCATGGTGCCCTAGTCTCACAGTAGCATCAGTAAAGGCCCATGGGGTCCCTCCTAGGTGTCCCTCCTTGGAGATGGTTAAGCCCTGGTGTATTATTTAACCATTTGGGCCCCCCCAATCTTACATACACTCGGGAGTCTGGTCGGCCTTCTCAGGACAACCTCATTGGAGCGGTGCAATATCACTTACTTTTTTACGCCCGTGTAGACTCCTCTGTCACTTAGCCCTCGCCGCCAGATCCGGGTAGTAATAGGAGGCCGGCGGCTCCGGCTTATCATTGCGCATGACCTAGCACATGATTACGTGACTGGGCAAATTATGTACGTCACGTGATATGTGTCGTTATGCGGGCGGCCATCTTATAGTGGGGTTATACTGTTAGAATCGTGTGTTAATAATTATTGACTCTACTCATTTTCCATACTGTGGACATTGTAGTCAGACATTGGGTTCAGGTAGATAAAATACCTGTCCTGGATGGAGAGCACGTGGGTTAAGGGATAACTACACTTATGTTTACATTATCCCTCCGCAGGTCACGTGGTCGATGGCGTTTTGCAGGCGGCCATGGTAGTGTGGAGCTATAGAATGGATCTCAGTTGTGTGCTATTGTCCCTGTGTATTGGCAGCTGATCCTCAAATAAGGATTACTTTCCAGTGTAAGAAATGTGGTTGGGGGGGCGTGGTGCCACCTAGGTATTTCCAACAGTGGTATGTCCCTAAGTTGGGTGGATCAACCTGGTAAATAAGGATAGTAGCAATAGATCCCTGAGGGTCCATGATTGCTCATATTGAATATTGTGATATAACTAACAGTCTGGAGTATTTCGGCAGTGATATGCCAGGTCAGTAATCATGTATTGTGGCTCAATTATAAGGTACTCCATGGTATTTCTTCGTTGAGGCCTTTGCTGTCCGTGGATAACCTATGTATCCACCTTTGTTCTTTAAATAACAAGCTCTGTTTGGATGTTCTGGGGTTCGCTTCCTGGACTAACCATTTGAGTGAGTCAGGCGTATGGTTTGATTCAATGTAGTGTCTGCACATTTCAGTGTTACTATTTTTACACCGAAAGTTACTCCGGTGTTCGGAAATGCGTGTCTTAATTGGGCGGGTCGTTATCCCAATATAGTACTATTCACATGGACATATTAAGAGATAAATGCAATTGGCACTATTGCAATTCGTATGTCCCCTCAACTCCCAGGTGAAGGAGTCGGACAGTGTGATCGTCTTTTGTGTTCTAGTAAAGGGGCATGCACCTCAGCTTCGCATGGGTAATTTCCTTAACTGCAAGTAATTGCCATAGGGTGGTTTGAGCTCTTGAGATTTGTTTTTTCCTTGGTCTTGTCTGTACTAGGATGTCCTTGATGTTTTTGGACCTTTTGAACGCGAACCGGGGTGGTTCCATTTCCAGGATACCTGTATTAAGGATCTGCCAGTGTCATTTAACAATTTTCCTCCCTTCATTGGATGCCGGTGTGAATGTTGTGACACATGTCATTGGTTGGCTGTCTAAGGGCTCCTTTACTTTGTGTTCTAGCAAGCTCTCCCTGTGGTTGTGCTGTGCTCTTTTCCTGGCTCTAGTGATTTCTCTGGAGGGGTAACCCCTGTCAAACAGGTTTCTGGAGAGGATCGTGGACTCTGCTTTATAGTTCTCCAAACTGATGCAGTTGCGCCTGACCCTTAAGAACTGCCCAAAGGGTAGGTTGACCCTCAGCACTCTGGGATGGTGGCTTGTGAAATGCAGGAGGCTGTTGCGATCAGTACTCTTCCTGAACACGGTTGTGCTGAGCCTGCCCCCTTCAATCATGATGGTGAGGTCAAGAAATATGATCTGGGAAGCTGATGAAGTCATGGTGAACTTCAGGTATGGATTAAGTGTGTTGATCCAACTGAAGAATTCTGTATGAGATTCTCTATTACCCGTCCAGAAGATCAAGATGTCTTCTAAAAATCGCTTCCAGAGTCTTATGTTAGTCTTGTATGGGTTTGTCTGTTGGGAGATGTGCTTGCCCTCAAAGTCTGCCATGTAAAGGCAGGCCACACTGGGGGCGAAGGTGCTCCCCATCGATGTACCCTGTGTCTGGTGGTAATATTGGCCCTTAAATTCGAAGGAGTTCTCAGTTAGAGCCTTTTCCGCACACTCCATGATGAATGTGGTGGGTGTTGGTGATTCCCACGGGCCTGTATTGAGTACTTCCTCAATGACCTCAAGGGTGGCCCTCTGGGGGATGTTGGTGCAGAGGGCATCCACGTAGAGGGTAATGAGGAAGTCAACTTGGGCACAGTCTTCGTAGTCGTGTAGTAGGCATAACATGTCCATTGTATCCTGAATGTAAGATGGGATATATCTCACCAGGGGTTGCAGAAAGTGGTCGCAAAACTGCGATAAGGGTTCCAACACTGAGTCAATCCCAGAGACTATCGGGCAACCTGGGACTGGTGTTATCCCCTTGTGGATCTTGGGTAGAATGTAAAAATACGGGACCCTCGGGTCTTTCTTAAACAGAAATTCAGCTTCTTGCTGATCCAGCCCTGGCATTCATCTGACTCTACCATTCCTGAGATGGTGTTTTTGAGGCGTTCAGTAGGGTTCTGGGGAATGGGAGTGTAATATCTTCTGTCACTCAGTTGTCTATGACACTCTGTGTCATAGTCTGTTGTGTTCATTAACACCGTGGCACCCCCCTTGTCCACCTGTTTTATCATTATAGTAGAGTCAGTGGCCAGAGACTCCAATATCTCCATTTCTTTCTTGGAGATGTTGGTTTGGTTGTTGCATCCAGTGAGTGCTCTGATGTCTTTCAGTAGTGCCTGTTCATAGGTCAGTATCTCATTTGGGACCAATCCACTATGGAGTGTAAAGGTTGAGGCATTGCAGAGGCCTGAATCTTCACTGGTTTCGAAGAAGGCCTTAGGTCTAATTTTCGAAAGAACTGTTGTAGTTTAACTGTTTGCTGGAAGCTTTCAATTCTAGGGGTCTGGACAAATCTGTGACCCTCATGTAGGACCCTTTCTTCATCTGGAGTAAGTTGGCGTGTAGAAAGATTCACTACCAAACTCACTTCCTGCTGGTTTTGCGCTGGTGTCCATTCCCTGTGTTTGGGCATCCTCCCATTGTACTCTCTTGTCTGGCCCGTTGCCTCTCTTTCGCCCTCGCCCTCTGCCCCAGCCTCTGTCTAACAAAGGTTGGTTATTACCTTGTGGGGCGAACTGTGGTGGATATTGGGGACCAAATTGTGGCATTGTTTGTGGAAAAGTTGGACATTGCCAAAAGGGAGGTCCCTGGTAGGAAGGGTGTGGGTAGTTAAATTGTCCTCGTTTCCCCCCTCTTGCCCCTCTGCGCTGGCGAGGTTGCCAATCCTCACCACTGATCTATTCATGACACGGATTCTACAAATCACGCCAGTTTTTCAGACAACACTAAGGGACTTAATTAGGCCTAGGAACAACGCAGAGCCTTTGTCATGAGCTTCTGTGGGGTATATCCACCCTCTCTAGGAGCCACTAATGGGTTGAGTAGTGGTCCACTCACAATTAACACAATAATACCATTAGATACAACAACCAAATATACGGGGTTAGCCACTTTCCTAGCCTAGCTGCACTCAACAGCAGCCACATGCTTTTAATTACAGTTTCCTCCCATGCCCAGTCACATGGTGGATGATAGAACCCGATGTACAACCCGCCGGATACTGTTGTTGTCAGCATACTGATCCTATTAGGTGAGTTAGATACCCTCCCACCTATGTGGTTGCTGTTGTATTGCTTTAAATGAAGAGATTTTATTTTCAGGTTTCCACAGGAGCATGTCCACCACAGTTTGCTCACTGAGGAATTTCACGAACAGTAGTTCAATGGTTTTTAACCCACATGCTAGCTGCACTGGTTCTAGCATAACACATGGAATGTACACAGTCAACATATGGATGTTTTATTTCAACCTTTTGTGATTTGCTCCTTTTTCCCAATCTAGGTAGATGCAGCTCAACACAGGTATTATATATATGGAATACTTTTCCTGTTACAGAATCCATTGGCATATCTAACATTAGCTATTTAGTTAGATCACACTGATGTAGACAGTTGAAACCTTAGATAAATTCTTTATTTTAGGTCCTGAAAAATCACCAGTCACTGCACATACGTGAGAAACATGTCGACCAATCATAAGCACTAACTGAACCGAGACTTGTAATTGGGAGCATAATTTCCCAGAGAGTACCGGTTAGTATTACATTTTTAATTAGAGCAGGGGACCCCCAGAATAAACTTGATCCTGGTACTCCTAGCTTTATTTTAACCCACACCTACACGTCTACGCTATACTGGCCCCACACCCGCACTTCACCTGACGGCAGTTGGATAGAAGATCTCCGCCAAAGAGCCCCCCTTTGAGGTGTCGCCCGTTGGGTATTGCACCGCCGACCCAACGAGGAGCAGCCCAGATGATGAAGCATGACACCTGAAAGGGTGTGGGAGGGCATTACATCCAACAAAATGGATGCCCAATTGTAGGACTCCACGAGACCCTACAACATCCTACACACTTCAGTGACACGTACATTCCTGTAGCTCGAGGAACAGCCCGGCCTTCTTTGTTCTCACTACACTATATATCACTTTCCTGCACTGCAAAATACTCTACTACACTCTTTTCTGCTCCATTAGATTCCAATCTACAATATACCAGTCTATGACAACAGCCTTTGCAACACTCTTTTCCACTTTTCTATTGACAATCCACATAACATCTTTCCACTTGCGACACATGATTTGAAACACATTTTTATTAAAACACTTTAAAAAACATTGAAATTTAATGAAAACAAACAAAGGTTACAGATTAATTCTAGTCAGGAAAACTTGTTTCCCTATAAAAGGATGTTAAAACTACACAAACATAAAAATGTCTAAAGTTATAACTCTTATTTCCAATTTATCCACCGCCTTCAAATTATTATAAGTGGTGTACATTGTTGTTACTAGGCCTGGGCGGTAAATTCAGTTCCGCTTGCGGAATTTGGGTAATTTTGCGTTCTACAGAGAATGTGAAATTGTGAAAAAATTCCGCGATCCGCGACTTCGCGAAATTTTTTGCTTGTGTGCATTTTCAAAATGCGTGTTCGCAAGATATTTCACCCTGAGCGCGCAAATAGCGTTCGCGAACATAAAAAAGCATTCCGAACAGGCGAAACAAGCAATTATGTGTGTTCGAGGAATTACTGCATGCTTGCAGAGATTTTTTACTATTTCGCAGAGCTTTGCGTAGCGCAATGACGCAAATTCTGCCCACCCCTACTTGTTACTAGGGTTGGGCGGAATTTGCTTAGTCACGCTCCGCAAAGCTCCGCAAAATGGTAAAAAATCTCTGCGAGCACGCAAAAATTCATCAAACGCGCTGAATTGCTTGTTTGCAATGCTCTTTTCCTGTTCGCGAACGCTGTTTGCGTGCTCGGGGTGAAATATCTTGCGACCACTCATTTTAAAAGCGCAAAACACAAAAAATTCCGCCAAGCGCAGCATTTTTGGCAATTTCGCGTTCTTCGCAGAATGCAAAATTACCCAAATTCAGCGAGCTGAACTTAATTTACCACCCATGTCTACTTGTTCACTCTTTTCATCTTGCTAAACAGACAACACTAACTATAGCTCACTGTTATAATCATATGGCACAACCATGCTGTTCCATATTAGTACATTTGTTTAGTCTTGTGACCTCAAATGAGTCGCAGACTCAAACAGGTATCTTGCTGTCAATCCTTTATTTCTCATGCAACAGGAGTAAGGCATACCAAATACTAAAAACAAACCATAGAAATTCAGCAGTTATAGTTATCATTATCTCAAGTAACTATAACTTGTATCCTAAGGTAACTATAATTTGTGACCCGCATGGCACAACTTACTTGAGCCCATAGGTGACATAAAAGTGTGAGAACCACACATTGCCTCGCATGTTTAACCACCACCTACTGCTTTTTCTGCAGATAAAGAGTATGACATGAGACTCACCTTTTTAAAGAATATTACAACACAGTTAATTCATAATCCACAACTTATCTGGCTGGTTTGAAGTTTGTCTTTGACCATGTTCAGCATTTCACTGCCTTTAGGCTAAGTCCATGCTGTAAAAATACTATATAAATGCATAGATACATATGTACCATGAATAGATTTGACCTAGCACATACATATGATACAGTTCTCTTGTAGGCACTTGTGTTTGTAATGTACATTTAGATTAACCTCTCTGTAATGAGCATGGCAGCCTTTGAAGGACCCTTCTCTATCAGCGAAATATTTTTCTATGAATAGACCTGGATATTGCTTAATATTTTATTGGCATAGCATAACATTTTTATGATAGGCTCCTGACTCCTAGACATCCAAAAGTATATGGGAGGAATTATAAATGTAGTAAGGGTTGAGGTGGCCTTTTTTACATCAAACATATGCAAACACCTTTTCACACAACAAACTAGGAAATGAGCCCAAACCTGTACTGGTTAGTGTGTATGAGAAACTGAGTTGCTGGTTGACATTGGTGTGAGCCCTAGTTAAGCAACAGCCTCAATCCCTTGCTGGGTGAATCACAAAAGGGCACTAAATAAACCGCCATTGGGCCATGATTTTCTCCCCATCACAATATGGAGGCGGGGAACCAGACTGCGACCATGGCGTACACAAAGACTGTACGCAACGGAACCACCACAGGCAATCATCACGTTGCCTGGCGGACGGTCAAGATAGGCCAAAATGGTGGAAGTGCCTAGTAGGCACTGTCCTCCAAATTAGGGTGCTGTCTTCATCCTGCCATTCCATGGCAGCAAAACCGCCATGGAAAGGCTGGTGGGGATTGGTTTTGGGGGCCCGTTGCAGGCCCCCCTTGTGTTGGGGGAGGTGTGGGTGCACTGGGGGTACCCATGGTACCCCCAACATTTCACTGCACCAAGTGGCAGGCACTGTGTGGAGCCTGGCACGTAGTACAGTGAAATGCACATCATGCATTTTGAAAATCGAGGCGGGTTCTACATTTGCAACACCCGCCTCAATATTAAAATGCCAAATGCAACTGCCATGGTGGTAGTCGCATCCTAATTGGGTGTGCGGGACCACCGCATATATTGCGGATGGCCTCAATCACCACCACGATTGCGAATGGACTCCAGTCGTAATCGGCCCCATGGAGTACAAGTAAATACATTCTTTGCCACCAAAATGATACAAATCCAATCAGTGGAACCAGACTTATGACTTTTGAAAGATTTTAGTAAAAAATAGTGCCTAACCAATGAAATCGGCATCGGCAGACATATAGTTGAGCAGGACTAGGTTAAAGTAGAAAAATATGGCTGATCGCGATCGAGCATGGTTTGGAGACAAAAGGTGGATTGGGCCCTGTCAGCAATTACCTTCGGACTTAAAATAATTTCTGTGAAACAGTTTCTGAAAAGGTAAAGTTCAGGGCGGCAAGGCTGCAGGAGTGTCCCAGGAAGGAGCATTGCCGTTGGATAGCATTGGGTCAAAGCCGCAATGAAGATTTTTACTTCGGACCTAGTCTCTGAAATGGAGCCTGAAAATCTTCAGTCGGACGAGGCAGACAGCTGTAGCCAAAAAGATTTCCTCACAGCTGTATACCCCATTGGTGAAAGAGCACTCAAAAATATTTGTTGTTGCATAGAAGAACGTAGTGGGAAAAGCCATGAAGTCAATCCAACCAGCGATGCATCTCAGACCGATAGGAAAGACAGGTTTGTCCCAGTCTCCGGTTGTTCTCAGAGCAGTTTTAACCACCTTTTATAAGTACATACTTTTGGATTATGGCTATTTAGTCACTTTCAGCACCACTTCCAAGGGTCCAGGACTGGTGGAACACCACTTGGAAGGCCAGGACTCACTCAGGTTTGGTACAGGTGTAAGAAACCTTTTGGGTCCCTCAGGCTCAGATCAAAAGGCCAGCAGACTACCCTTTGGAGTCACTCTGGTGGTCCTGGGTTCAAGTATCAAGTCTAGTCAAGGGGGCAGCATGGCAGAAAGGCAGCAATTGAGCAAGGCAGCAGCAGATGAGCAGTCCAGCAGAGTGGAAGTCCCTTCAGCAGAACAGCAGTACTTCTTCCTGGCAGGCTATTCATAGGTCCAAAATTGTACAGAAGAGTTGATTTCTGAGGTCACCTTTTTATACCCTGGTACCCTCTTTCTAAAAGGTAGGAGAATGATCTAGGCAGTGGCTTTGAAGTGTATGGAATTTCCTGACTCTGCACTGGTTCCAATCTGGCTGCAGTAGTTATTGTCTGTTGGGTGCAATATTTTACTTACCACACTAATAGTCACCCAGCCCAAACGATTAACAAATGAATGCTTCAAGTATGATTTAGACATGCATATACAAAATAGAAACGGTTATTTTAAAAATAAGATCCAACATTTATTACAGAGTGTTTACATACTAATTTGGATAATTCTTCATGTTCTTTTACTGCTAATAATTAAGCTTTAATTTATAATGTTCATCTGGGTAACAACCTGCCTTAAATGTCCACAACAAGTCTTTATTGCAACTGGATTCTAAGTTTTTTATTAATAAATGACAGACTTTTGTCCCATAATTGCTTCAAATGCTCCAGCCAAATATTCAGAACGCATTTGCTTGAAAAGAATCCATTTGGAGGAAACCTTTTGTTAGTCTGCAAGATGAATTTTGATTGGTTTGGGCTTGCTGGGGAAGTTCTAAATGTTCTTTGGTTGTTGGGCCTCGAAGACTGCGGAATGAATTGTGATTGTATTGGGGAACGCTTACCAGTTATTCATTGCATGTGATATGCTGATGATTGGGCCTACCACAGCATTTACCTGCTACATGTGTGCCCTTACAGAGGAAAATGCAAGTTGACCAGCATGCGACCTGTAGTAGCAACTGTGCAACAGTACCACCTCAGCTTAGTGGGGTCTATAGTACTGATTTAAAGTATTACAGTCTTTCAATGGATGTCAGAGGAACCTCTAGTTACAACTGAGGCACTGAAGCCTGCCTGCCCCTTTCTGAGGGACCTTTAGCAACGTTTTAGAATATTGCACTCTACTCCCGACTTCATCAGGTGTTCTAAAAATTCTCTAAAGTACTACACCACTCTAGTGTCTTTAGACAAACCTCCTGTGACGACATAAGGTACCACAGCCTTCTGTTGACTTCAGATGGAACGCTAGTAACAACCTTTCTGCTCCCTTCCAATGGACATTTAGTTTCAACCTGTAACACTGCACCTGAGTTCAGTCAATAGCATGAGGACGGAGAAAATAATGAAGTCCCTGTTGGAGAAGGAATGTGGAGATATGTGGTGTCATCAGCAATAATAATATGGGCTTATTACGATGTCGGTCCCACAGACTCAGTCACGGATACATTCCGACAGGCTAGAAAGCAATGTCTCCAACCGAAGTATTGTGATGCATAGAAAGCAAAACTCCGACCGCTTCAGTTGGAGATGATTCCGATACAACTGCGTTGGTTGGAATCAAGTGTAAATAAACATCGACGGTCCGAAAGGCTGCACCATAGTGATTTCGATTACGAGCATGCATTGGTTGTTACACCTAGCAAATTAGGATGCATCCAACGTTCTTGAGGAACTATGGCGGTTTGTGTGCTACATGTCAAGTGCAAAACTGAAACATTCAGTTCTAACAACAATACGCATAGGCAGCACCCAAAAAAATAAAATCAAATAGTAGACACACCCACAAATCCACCTATATAAAGACAAAAATATGACCATGGCCTTTTGCCCACACAAAACTGCTGGGAGAACTTTTTCCAGTCACTGCTGTCAGTCCTGCACACACTCATGCACTGCCTTCACACCATTACTTGCAAATATCACTTTTTCGTTCTTATTCCTTTTTTTAGACACAACCTCCAATTCACACTCACACTCACCCTCACTATGTACAAGAAGAAGAAGACATGTTTTACTGATGAGGAGTTGAGAGTGCTTGTTGATGAAATCCTAAGAGTTGAGCCACATGTATTTGTGTCCCTAGTCCAACAGACCCCATCAGCCAGAAAAATAAGATGCGGGACCGGATAGTCAACAAGGTGAATGCTATAGCACCGGTACATCGCACAATGGATGGTATCAAAAAGAGGTGGTACGAAGTCAGAAGAAGGGTCAAAATAAAGTCCTCCAAAGAGCACAAGACTGCACAATGTAGTGGTGGTGGCCTCCCTGCACCACCTGTGCACTTTACTACCTGGGAGGAGAAGGTGTGTTCCATACCACCACTAGAGAGCTTGTATGGAACACCAGAAGGAAAGGAATCTGGTAAGTAGGTACTCCACATTTCAAGTTAGCAATTACACTTCTGCAGAAATCTCTATAATGGACCCAGTTAGCTAAATGAACATTTTTAGATTCAAACAAACTAAAAGCAAAGATCATGTGATGTGTATGTAATACAGATAACCCACATACCTGAAATGAAGATGAAAAGGCTCTAAACTATTGCGATGTGCACACTTCTCCAAAACTCACATGATGGTCTTGTGTTCCAAACACCAGTCACCAATGTCAGCCATGCCGCCAGTACATTTCCAATCACTGTCAGGATAGCTACGTTCCAGGTGGGCTGGGTGGTAGGAGAAGTGTTTGCAAAGACTGCATCTTCCATCAGGCTTGTCCTACACACACCTTCCCACTCAGCCCAACCAGTGCTCATGGCTGCAATGTCCCAAACTCAGCTCTCCCACCCCCTACTGCCTTTTCCATATCCACAGTCCCAAGTACCCTCTCTGACCAAAGCACACACAAACATAAACATGTATCCACACACAGCACACAGACATACGGGCAAGCACATGCACACTCACAAGACAGATGTCACAATCACTACCACAGACAGGCCAACAGATACCACATCAGCATCCACAGACATGCCGCAGACCTCACAACCCTCTGTCTTCACAGCCACTACCCTTGCCTCTCCTTGTACCCACTCTGCCCAGAAACCCCAAATTATTGCCCTTGACCTCTTCCCTACTCAAACTGACCAACCACCTCCCAAAAAGAAGAAAATTATGCCCCTGCCACATGCTTCAGACCTCCCCACCCAGTCCACAAAAAAAAGTACCCTCAAGGTTCCCGCAAAAGAAAATTGCCATGTTCGAAAAAGCTCCCACCCCCTCCAGAAACCCTAACTTCCACATCCCACCCCAGTACCTTGACAACCAAAAAATGCACCTGTCCTCCCTATTCCCTTGCAAACCCTTAAACACTACTGTATTCCCAAACTCCTGAAACTACCCCCCTCTAACTAGCCCTCACACTGTATTCGTCCCACCCCTCCATCTAGCCCTCCCACTGCTGTTGTGTTCCCTCTATCTAGCCTTCCCACTGCAGTTGTCCCACCCCATCTATCCCTCCCAATGAAGTTATCCCACAGCCCCCTTCTAACTCTATCCCTCCCAACAACCTAATCAGTCCTCCCTAGTCTTGTTCCTCTGGTGCATGGCCTGCCCCCTAGATGCCCCTTCCGGATGATGAGATGATGGGCATGAACTTTTTGGCCCAAGAGAGGAACTCTGTACGACTGGCGATTGGCCTTTTTGTCTTTAAAACACGCATGTTATGCTGAATAAAGCATGTTATATTTTCATTGTCAGATTTATGTGTCTCCAATATGTATTTGTAGTTAACTGTAAATCATGTGTAATTAGTGATGTAAGTATACAGTGATGGTGGTAGGGCATGGCTTGCATATGGTCCATGGTGTATGAGCACTCTGTTAGGATATGGCTTACATTCTTGTGCCTACATTGTCTGGGTCTCAATGTCTAAATTAGTTCTGTATAGGAGTGTGACATGAACTCACACACCTTTGCTTTTCAAATTAGACCTCCTCATAGCTTCTGCTTCCAGATGTCAACATAGTGCAAGTGTGACAAAGTACAACAGTTTTGGAGAACCATGATGTATGAAATGGCCAGGAAGAAAATTGTCTCATCAATACACCTGGATACATATGGGCTCTGCCTACATTGTAGTGACTTTGGACACACATATGTACACCGAGTAATGGTACAACTGATGTATGTGACTTGATAGTGGAGGAGCAATGTCTCTGCCTTCAATCAATCTGGTTACCAAGTTGCAATGACAACATTGCCACAGGTGGCTTCTACTGTAAGCCAATTCCCTTTTAAGGCAGTTGACCCATATGACACATGTCCTGTGCCTATGGTGAGTGTGAGTTAGGTATTGTTCGAATAGTGTTCTGACCCTGTTGCCTTCCACGACTCCCCTTTCTTCAGATATTCCTGTTAGTCAAGGTGTCTGTATCCTACAGTGCATTTAAAACTTGATGTTAGTCATTACATCCTGATATTTTTGGGGTACTTCATGTGGATGGTGTGTGTGTCCAGGACATGTCTCTGTAAGTTACAGTGTTTATCTGTCCTTACAGGGACAGAATTGTTGTATTTGTTAGTTGCGTGTTGACCGAGCGTATGGTACATGAATAGTTGTCACACAATTGGAATGCTACTGATGACATGCTGTAATTGTAGAGTTGTACAGTACCTAGCGTTGTAATGTACCTATCAATCTGGGATTATGCCACAATTAGAGTATAAGAGTCTGGGCATTTCCATAATCTGTGAACTGGTGATAGGCCACATCATGCTTGAATTCTGTATTGGTGCACACATGGCCCTGCTTTGCTCATACATCCAGAGATATGATGCACCAGACCAGAGTTTGCTAAGTAGCATGGGAGGGGATGTATGGCCAATCCAAGGGTAATGTTAGTTGCAATTTGTTGTCCAAGCTCTTCAATGAGTATTTGTGAGGTAAGTTAAGTTGAGTGTGGCTACATGGCCAGAGAGGACGTGTGACGTTCTAACTGTGCTACACAGTGTGTAGGACTTCTGGGTTGTGGTTTTGTGGATTAGTCTACTAATTCATTCCTTTGTTGCATGCTTTATGTTGTTCCTCAGATGAAACCTATAGTTTATTTTAGTTTGACAAGGGTTTGGTTGTGTGGAATCATAGGGATATGTATCACAAGTATGTGGTTAATTTTCCACCCAAATGAGGAACTTGCTAGTGCATTTCACATATAGGCACAAGTTCTAAATGTTGTCCTTTCAGGCATTGATGATTCTGAGATTGGGTATTGCACACCAACATTATTCCTAAGAAGGCAGACAGTTTGTATTTTGCAAAGGCTGTGATAGTCGTATCAGTTATGTGACACACATGTGACTTTGCTCCATAGGGATTTCGAGTTGTCACGATACTGACTGGAGTAGATTGCACTTGTTGCGTCCAAGATATATCATCTACTTGTTCTGGGACACTGATGGGTAGTGCAAGGGCTAAGTGTGTTATATATGTTTCAGACATGTAGCCAAACTCTATTAATTTCTAAGCGTCTTTTTTATGTACAACAAATTGACCTGTTGGGAGTTCTACGCTATCTTAAGTCCTGTTAGTACATTAAGAGTAGGATTTCCTGTTTTCAGTTACTATTTTTGGTATATTCTGTTGTTTTTTTTACAGTATTTTCAAGTGATTTCAATACCTTAAAAACAGTGGTTATCAGTGGTTACACATTTCTGTGCCATTAAAACAGCAGAAACAGTGTTTTCTGGTCTTTATGGAACGTTTTGCTTTGATTATTGCTTATTTCTGCACTGATAGAGCATGGTGTATAGACAGTGTACAAACAGTGTGTATGAGGTCCAAATATATTTTTAGAAATCAAACTTATTGTAGTACACCATACAATACTTCTTCAGTGAGTATTTGGTCATGCGCGCTCGCTGTTTCCTTCTCATGTAAACTTTCAACTAAGAAAAGGCCCTCTCAGCATTGGCACTTGATACGGGCAATGCCAAAACAGCAAGCACAATTTGCTAAGTCTGACCACCGACATAGCTTCCCATGCCAAAACTGGTGCACCTGAAAATTGCAATTCTCTCGGTCAGGTTCTGCAACATAAACTTTGAACCGGTCGCATATGTCCTCAGAGTTATTGAAGTGGTCCAAAATTAAGCAGCACTTTTGAAACTCTGGAGAAAATTCCCCTTAATGGAAGGAATCTAGAACTAATGCAGAGTAACACAGTGAGGCTTAATTTACTTCAAATGCCATGACTGCTGAAGGAAAATTTCTATGCATCATTGCCAGCCATTCTCATACGTTGTAGAATAAAAGTTCTTGAATAGCTCCTAAACATATCTTTGCATACAAAGTGGCAAGCACTCAACATTTTGCAGAGCCAAAGTCACTAAAATTGTTGCCCAGCCAACTCTAATGGAGATGTTTCACATCTACACCAATTATGCTGAACACTCGGTAGACAAGGGTGTTATCAGATTCTAGTTTTTTTTATTATGTCCAATAAAGTAGTCATGTTTTCCTGTAAGAATCAAAGTCCTATAAAAATCTATGAATGCAGTAGTGTACTGTTTTCCACATCACTATCAAAAATGCAACCAAAGATCTTCACATTTCTTGTCTTTGGCATCATCACTCAGCAAACATTCTGTGAACAGTTGCCACATGGAAAATATAGCATTCAACGTCTCTAAAACTTTGAACCACCAGCTAAGTGACATAGTTGGGAATGACTCTTTCCTTTTTCTTTAATGCCACACAAAGCAGAAAACAAGAAATATTTGCGTTTTAGTTCCCACACAAAACAAAACAGTGCACCAGAATGGACTAAAAAGTCAATAGCATTCTTGATTCACTCTGAAGATTGTAAAGAGGCTTTCAGCGTACCATCTAACAAGTTACAGGCAAGCCCTTCAACTCAGGTTTCGATTTTGACTGGCCAGCACACTTTTTTTCATATAAGTAGCTGAATCACTGCAAATATAAACAATATCACTCCAATCTTTGTTGAACCTGGTAAGACCTTTTTGCACCAGCATTCTATGTGACACTATCCCTTTTACGTGCTGACACGTATCTTCTAACATATACCTGTCACTAAACCTTGTATTGAATGTTTAAAGCTTGGGGTGTTTGGCAATTCACCTAATATCCATAGTGACTCACTAGAGAAGGGGGCTGATGAATGAAGGGTTTTTACCCATTCTCTATGGATAAATGTGATCGTCCATATTGGGAAAGATTCTTATGAAACCAGCAATTTTACCTATCACTGAAAAATCAAATGGAACCAAAATATCGAATATGATTTTGATATTTCCTGATTCTCTACAGTTTATAAAATAATTAAACAAGATCTAAACCATGCTTCTAAACGCCACTTCTTTATACCAATGACCACACAGTTGAAAAAGGAAGAAGAAACACTATTTTAGTGACATCGCTGAACAACAAACTCAAGCAGAATACCGTTAGCCCAGTCTCCATTGCAGCTACTTTGCTTGTATAACACAGTTACATTATATTGGCCCCTTCAGGAAGAAATAAAAAAATGTATCTTTCCCTTTCCTTTACCCTTTGAATGACATTAATTTTGTGGTTGTGCAGGTGTTTATATGTTTAAACTTGCGAGGGCTATTTCCAGTTCGCAAGGGTTTCATTAATTATTATAGATTAAACCTTAACCTGGACAGCCTTATTATGAGTGAATGACATTCGTCTCTCCTTGGTCTTCCAATGCAGCTTCTAGCCCCCTCATATGACTCAGGAGAAGGTATACCTTTTCAGCATGATACTGCACAGCAACAATCTTCTTCTTGGCTCAGTTCATGCAAGCAGACTGAACCTTAGTCGTTGGTAACAGGAGTGGTGTAAAGTATATTTAGTTCAATGTGGATGTTGTGTGCCAGTCCGGGCTGGTGCTGCCCATGTACAGTTGCCAGAGCCTCACAAATGCTAATGGCTACAGGGCCCCTTGTTTTTTTTAGCTAAAGTTCAGCAGGGTGATGCACAATAAATGAACAACTATCTTGGAGACATGCAGGCGTGCCCGTAGAGTCCCATAAAGATGCCCCATTTGAGAAGTATCCCAGCCCTACTCTTCTCCTTAATGCTGACCAGCTTCGGGCTAGTGACTGGAGGACCTTCAATTTAACTTTTTTGAAGAATTTCTCGTCCCCGAACTTAAACATATAACCCGCTTCCAACAATTCCACTCCTCTTAACATGGCCCTAAATATTTTTCCCAAAGTTGTTTTTGGCAGATTCTAAAAATACGATCAAGATTAAAGTCAGAGATCTTCCCATCGTCCTGAGTTATTATGATTCCTAAATATCTCATAGTGGAGGTGATATGGTGGTATGCAGTATCCATATTCCATGCCATTACCTCGGTCTTATTGGCATTTATTTTGTATCCCGAACTGTTGCCAAATTCTTCCGCATGGGAAATGACCGCAGAAAAAGCTGAATCTAGGTCAGCAGTAAATAATAAGATGTCATCCGCATACAGGGCCACTCTCCTCTCCCACTCTCCAAATTTAAAAGAGACAATGTTATGGTCTTCTCTAAGTACCTGTGCAAACGGTTCTATATACAGGTTAAATAGGAGAGGGGGGAGGGGGCAGCCCTGCCGGGTACCCCTAGTAATCATGAAAGAATCTGTCAATGACCCATTAACAAGTAATCTAGCCGTCGGGGACTTGTATAACAGTTCAATAACCCAACAAAATCCTCTCCCTAGATTAAACTTCTTCATTACGTCAGACAGGTATGTCCAATTAACCCTGTGAAAGGCTTTAGTTGCATTCAATGTTAGAACAGTCAATGGGAGGGTAAATGTAGATGCGATGTCAATTGCTCCTATGAGATCATAAGTAAGGTCCGCTAGTTGTCGCCCTTAATAAAACCTTTTTTGATCTGTATGGATGATATTATCCATGACTCCCTCCAACCTTTTTGTAAGAATGGCAGCGAAGAGTTTATAGTCATTATTTAGGAGAGAAATTGGGCGATAAGAGCCACAGTCAGTGGGGGATTTGCCAGGTTGTAAAATTAGTACGATTGTGGCATCACTCCATGACCCAGGAGGACTTTCTCCCTTCAAGAATATAGAGTTGAAAAGTTTCGCTAAGACTGGAATGATAATATCTTTGAATGAACAATATAACTCTCCTGGGAGACCATCTGGCCTGGCCGCCTTGCCTCTTTTAGAGAGGTCATTTATCTGCCTAACTTCTTCTTCACTGATTTCCCTATCCAGACCGAATTGTTGATCGATCGTAAGACAGGGGAGGCGAACCTTATCAAGCCATTCTTTCCTTGTTACAGGGTCTTCCATTGTGTTGTTGCTATAAATAGAATGGAAAAAATTACAAAAGGCCTTCCCTATATCTTGATTAGATAGCCGAGGTGATGATTCGCCTTCCACCATGATCTGTTTAATATGGTTGCGTGCTTGATCTGGTTTCACTTTCCAAGCAATTAATTTAACGGCACTTTCCCTGAATTTTCACAGCTCCTAGAGCATATCTCTCCCCGCTAAAGCTATCGAAATATCAGACGGGTAGAGTATGCAATAAATGTGGTGTCCCAGAAGCATCAGACTTACATATGTTCAAAGAATGCCCACTCATTAGCCACTTTTGGGATTCTCTTTTTAAAACTTTGGAATCCATCCTGAAGGTCTCACTGTCTATCAGTTTGTCATTAATCATCTTCGGACTTGATGATAACATCATGGGCTCCTCAAGATCTCTACTCTTTTATGGAATATTGCTTGCAAGAAGGCAAATGTGCATACACTGGGCTGATTCAACCGCACCGACCCACTCAGAATGGCTGACCTCTTTATACGAAGTATCTAAGGTTGATCTGGCCAGATCCTGTAATAAGAACAAACTTGTATTTTAGGATATATTGAGGCAGTGGAGATAGTGGTCCGAGGTTTTTTTTTCTTTTTCCCCCTGGTCCTATGATTATGCCTTCGATGCTTCATGGACTACCAAAAAAGGGACTCCCACTATAATAATGGTCCGGCTGGTTTGCAAAAACCTAGAAGGAGCAAAACAAAAAGAAAAAAAACCTCTCCCCCACGATCTTTCTTTTTAACCCCTTCCATGCTCATGACGAGCTCAGCTCGTCATGCAGTACACTGCTTGTGTGCTCATGACGAGCTGAGCTCGTCATGAACAATGGGATTCAAAAAAGGGCAGCATCAAGCGGGAATTGCTTTAGCATTGACAGTGTTATTGAGGTTAAGGCAAATGAGGATGAAAAATAAATAAAAATGAACAACACCCCTCACTTAGGTCCCTTAGAAATGGTCTGAGATCAATATGTTTGCAAAAAGAACAATTGATGGACAGAATGCTGATCAATGTCAAACATTCACCCCAGTACCGAGATCTGGGCCTAAATCCATTGTGGTTTGCTCCCCATGCCATTCCAGTTTAAACCCAGCCATATGTAAATCAGTCTTGATGCTGTTTACCATGGGAACAGTCTAGTCTCAACTTCCAGGCCAGGTCCTCCCTGGACTGGAAACAAGCATCCTGGAACCAGTTTTGGGGCATTATATTTCATCAGCATGGCTAGCTTGAATCCAGTGGCAAGGAGAGCCCGGGACACACGTCTGGGCATGCAAGTCTCATTCGGGGGGGAAACTACAAAAAGAACAACTGATGGACAGAATGCTGATCAATGTCAAACATTCTCCCCAGAACAGAGATCTGGGCCTAAATCCATCATTGTTTGCTCCCATGTCATTCCAGTTTAAACCCAGACATATACAAATCAGTCTTGACCCTGTTCCCCATAGGAACCTTCCAGCCCGACCTGTCAGGGTATGTCCTCCCTGGACCGGAAACAAGCATCTTGCAACCCGTTTCGGGCACCAAACCTCATCAGCCAGGCTAGCTTGAATCCAGTGGAATGGAAAGCACAGGACCGATGTCTGGGCATACCCGTCCCACTTGAGGTGACAAATGCAAAAAATAACAATTAGAAGAATGCTGATCAATGTCAAATATTCACCCCACTACAGAGATCTGGGCCTAAATCCATCATTGGTTTGCTCCCCATGACTTTCCAGTTTAAAATCAGGCATGTGCAAATCAGTCTTGACTAACTATGGGCGTAAAATCTGTTCCGCTAGCGGAATTTGCAGATTTTTGGCAATTTCGCAGTCCGCGAATCGCGCAAATTTTCTCAAAAATCCACAATTCTCAAGCTGGCGGATTTTTTTGCTTGGTCGCGCTTGAAAATACAATATCGCGAGCGCTTCGTTGACTTACCGTGATTCTGAGTTCTCTGAGTTGTTTTTCTCCCGGTTTGCGTGTGCTGCACCATTTTGGATCTTGCTGCGTGATCATGCTAGAGTTTTTCGACCGCTAGTACGTCATCGCCGCCCGCCATCTTGCACAGCGAGAGTTTGACAACGTGAGTACGTCATAAGGGTCCGCGATCATGCATCGCGGGAGTAAACATTTGCGAACACGTAATTACGGCACGCATCTGACTTCCGGCATGAGATTTGAACAGCTCGCTTTCCCAAACATGCAAAAACTGCAATTCTGCACAACAAATCCACCGCAGGCAGCAAAAACCTTCTGAAAATGATAATTTTGATCAGAATTATTCCTCAGATTGACATTTGGCTGCACTTTTTTTGTGCAAGGAGTCCATTTTTTGGGGGGGGAGGAAAGAAATCCCCAGAGTCTCCATCTTCCTGTTACTGCGCAGCTGGCTCCTCCCAGTGCTTTGTCCATGTCCTGGTCACTTTTCCTTTGGATCTGGAGCTGGAAGGATTACTTTTTGTGGCTGCTGTTGGATATTTGTATTTGAGGACTTGTGGGACTTTGGCGTTTGGAGCACTTTTGGATTTGAGATTTTACAAGTAAGTTGGTGTTGTTTCTTTGGGGCATTGCAGTGGC
This sequence comes from Lissotriton helveticus, assembly GCF_964261635.1. Classification (NCBI taxonomy): domain Eukaryota; kingdom Metazoa; phylum Chordata; class Amphibia; order Caudata; family Salamandridae; genus Lissotriton; species Lissotriton helveticus. The sequence continues at coordinate 1,977,599,364 of NC_136067.1, forward strand.
TGCAACTACAATTTTAAAACTTTTTCACAACTTTTAAACAAAATATATTGTGGGTAGCCACCGTATCCAGTAGGCCCAGGGTTAATCATGCGTGCATGATACAACTGTTTCTGTGAGTTTGGTTGAAGTTAAATCTCATTTATGTCATGGAATTTTAGCTCACTGTTATATGTGGAATTCTTTTTTGAATTTAGGGGTGCCTGTAAAGCCAAACTAGCCAGTAGGCCCAGGGGTACTGAGTGGTGCATGGACCAAGTCTTTCTGTGGGGTGTCTTGAATTTAAACATCATTGAGGGCATGAATGGTATTGGATTGGGGTGATTTTTGTGTTTTTTTCGACTTTTTGGTGGGTTGTTGGGGCCTGGCCATGTGGGTGGGGGGCCATTTTGAGGCCTGGTACAGGCAGGGCCTGGACATGTGGTGGGGGTGAAGGGGCCATTTTGAAGCCAGGCATAGTGCTCAGGCCTGCACCCAGTTTGCCTTGCTTTCATACATTATGCCCAGGGGTACTCAGTGGTGCATGGGCCAAGTCTTTCTGTGGGGTGTTTTGAATTTAAACATTATTGAGGGCCTGGATAGCATTGGATTGGGGTGTTTGTTGTGTGTTTTTTTCCGACTTTTTGGTGGGTTGCTGGGGCCTGGCCATGTGGGTGGGGGCCCTTTTGAGGCCTGGTACAGGCAGGGCCTGGCCATGTGATGGGGGTGAAGGGGCCATTTTGAAGCCAGGCAGTGTGCTCAGGCCTGCACCCAGTTTGCCTTGCTTTCCTCCAATATGGCCAGGGGTACTCAGTGGTACATGGGTCAAGTCTTTCTGTGTGGTGTCTTGAATTTAAACATCATTGAGGGCATGAATGGCATTGGATTGGGGTGTTTTTTATTTGTTTTTCAACTTTTTGGTGGGTTGTTGGGGCCTGGCCTTGTGGGTGGGGGCCATTATGAGGCCTGGTACAGGCAGGGCCTGGCCATGTGGTGGGGGTGAAGGGGCCATTTTGAAGCCAGGCAGTGTGCTCAGGCCTGCACCCAGTTTGCCTTGCTTTCATCCATTATGCCCAGGGGTACTCAGTGGTGCATGGGCCAAGTCTTTCTGTGGGGTGTCTTGAATTTAAACATCATTGAGGGCATGGATGGCATTGGATTAGGGTGTTTGTTTGTGTGTTTTTCGACTTTTTGGTGGGTTGTTGGGGCCTGGCCATGTGGATGGGGGCCATTTTGAGGCCTGGTACAGGCAGGGCCTGGCCATGTGGTGGGGTCAAGGGGCCATTGTGAAGCCAGGCAGTGTGCGCAGGCCTGCACCCAGTTTGCCTTGCTTACATCCATTATGCCCAGGGGTACTCAGTGGTGCATGGTCCAAGTCTTTCTGTGGGGTGTCTCTTCCATTAATATAAACATCCATTTTTGATTAAAATTGCAATTTTTATTTTGGGTCTTTCCGTTTTTGGGTGTGTTGAAAAGATAAATGCCTAGTTGCAAATATTAATTGAAGCACGAAATATGCAACATTTATTTAACTGATGTTTCTCTGGCTTCCTTTGCTTTTAGGTGCACAAGAGATCCACAAATCAGTCATCGTTCATCATCAGTGCCAGGAAGAAGTCCTGCTGCAGTGTGTGCAGCACAATGTCACGTGACGTCACGTGTGGCCACAGACAACTCTGCAACTCGTGCAAATGTGGCCTGCTGTTCTGACATCTGAGGAAGATGGGCCCAAAGAAAGGTGGCCGTAGCTCCTCCACCAAGAAAGTTGCCAGTGTCACTGCCAGTTAGAAGGAGCAGAAGAAGCACGTTGGGCCAATAACTAAGGAGACTTGTGTGCCTACAGACAATTTTTTTTGGGGAAAAAAAACTACGCTTGCAGCAGCAGGGTCCGCCGCAGACCAAGCTGGGAGCAGCACCTCCACTACATTGGGCTCAGTGCCACCACGCCAAGTTAGGTCCAAGGCCATGAGTGCTGCAGAGGCAGCCACTTTAATTGTTCAATCACCATCGATCAGTGATGTTGGCTCATCGCTAGAAAGTAGTATCCAATCAACGCAGGGTGTAACTCATCTGACGAGACGACAACCACAGGTGCAACTTGTACAAGTACATGTGCAAGGAGATGTGCAAGTGGAGGCGCAAGTGGAGGCACAAGGAGAGGCGCAAGGACAGGCCCAAGGAGAGGCGCAAGGAGAGGCGCCAGGAGAGGCGCAAGGAGAGGCGCATGGAGAGGCGCATGGAGAGGCACAACTAGAGGCTCATGAAGCGGCACAACTGCCCACAATGCTTGTTCCTCCGGAAGTAGGGGCACATCAGGAAATCGAGATTGAAGCGGAGGTATTATCAGAGGAAGCCACTTCTTCTGATGATGATCCTTTGTCTTCCAGATCCCAAGCAAGAAAAAGGTCAAGGAGGGCTACTACAAGTTCTTCTTCAAGCCACCTTCCTTCTTATGATCTTGATTGGAACCCACCAATGCAGTCTGAGTGTAAGGCACGCCATGAGCCGACAAAGGTAGCTAAGCCTAAAAGGAAGGTTCCCGCAAGGCTTCCACTTATGGGTGATGATGACGACGAACAAGAAGTGGTGTATTCTGCTGCTGATGAAAAGTCTGACGATGACCCAGTCATTACAGTCGTCACTCCAGACCCAGCGGACATGCAGCAGACATTTTTACCCTATCCCGAATTTCTGCTGAGCGTGATGTGGGCGTGTGGCACTGGAACCACCACCAATGCAGTTAACTACAACACCAACATGACCTACAGCTTTCATATTTTTTCATCAGAAGGGCCTGCAGGGACCTCCATCCAGCTTGACCTCCATTACCTCAAGTAGTGGTGCTGTAAGTGCACAACAGAGTCAAATTCAGCCACGCCCATCCTCCACTCATCTGGCATTGAAAGTAGCACCTCCACCGCCAGCAGACATCTACAGTCCCCAGTTTGGGACTTTTTTAGTGTTAGCAAAAAGGCGGAAAACATGGTTGTTCGTTCGATGTGTAAAGCTGTAGATAGTCGGGGTAAGCTTTGTACCAACTATGGTACCGGAGGCAAGAGAGGTCATCTCCAAAAACACCACACTATTATTTGGGAGGCCACATGAGGAATATCCGGGAAACCACACGTACAACAAATCCAAATGTATCCATTCATATTGCAGCTGATGATGACATGGGGCTGATCGTGCAGGGGGGAAGTGAAGAAGCGACAGACATTTTTTTTTTTGGTACACCCAGTACCTCTGGCAGCAGCACTGCAGTGGTAGCGCCCACCCCCTCTACCCCAGCAGCATGTTTGAGGCACACTAAGAGTCTGGGAGAGACACCAATGCGAAAAAGTACATCAATGAGCCTAACTGGGTTGAAGAAGTCTGCATCATCATCATCACATATGAAAACGGTCCAGACCACCATTAAAAGAATGTTTTGGTTGGAGGCGCCATTTGAACGCAACCACCCAACGGCACGTCTGTATAACGCAAAGCTGGCTAAAATGCTAGCACTGGACCTTCTCCCTTTTTCTTTCGTGGAAGGGGTGGGTTTTCTAGAATTTGTGGCAACAGTCTGCCCTAAATGGAAGGTTCTAAGCCGGTCCTATTTTGCCAGAGTTGTGGTTCCAGCACTACATGAAGATGTGCTGGAAGTGATTGGGTCAGCTTTGCAGAAGAGTACTGTTCACACTATCCACCTGACAACAGACATGTGGACCAGTTGCCAAGCCGTGAATTACATTTGCATCAATGCACACTGGGTCTCTTTTGCAGGGGTTAGAGAAAAGATGTTTACAGGTGTTGACCTTGTTACAATTTTTCAAGCAAGTCGGAAATATGCAACAGTAGCCATGTTTGCCATGGAGAAATCTCATACTGCATTAAACATTTTGGATGAGTTTAAGAGTAAGGTCTCTAAATGGCTGGTGCCAAGAAGTCGCATGATTGGTTATGTTTCCACGGATAATGGCAGTAATATAGTTAAAGTCATGCATGATGGTGGCTACTTCAGAGTGCCGTGTTTGGAGTACTGCATTAACATTGTTGTGCAAGATTTCTTGAAAAAAGAAAACACAGTCAGCAAGTTACTGACCACCTGCCGAAGAATCTGCACACATTTCAGCCATTCTTTTGAGGCCCGGAAGGAGATGAGGATCATTCAACGTAGCTGTGGAGTGCCAGTCAAAGGACTCATCCAGGAGGTGGCAACACGTTGGAACTCAACCTTCTACATGCTTGAACGTCTGTTTAAGCAGTATAACTTAATAAATGAGTATGTCAATAGCATTAACATACGGTCTGCTCCTATGAAAGACATGAGGCTAAAGCCTGGGGAATGGGACCTAGTTCAAAGCCTGACAGAAATGCTTCGTCCTTTGGAGGTCTTCACCCGTGAAGTCAGCAGGGAGGATTGTAGTTTGGGCAAAGCTATCCCATTGTTGTTCATGCTAGAGCAACAACTGAAGGCGGTGTCTTCAACGTTCCAAGCTGATGTTCACAAACAAGACGCATATCGGTTGGCGGAGAGCTTATTAAGCCGCCTACTTGTCAATGAAAGGCCTAAAAAAATACATTCAGAACAACATTGCATTAGTGCCACTATTCTGGATCCATGGTACAAAAAGGCACTGACCAGCAAAGTATTCATTCCTTTTGATGAAGAAGAAGTTTCAAAGTACAAACATTGGCTTGCGGTGTCAGCCACTTGGTTCGAAAAAGAGCGGCAGGAAATTGAAGGAAACACCAAAAGTGTGGTATTTGGTTCTAGCAGATCTACATGCTCTGCAAACATACGACACCTTAAAACAGAAGTTGGCACGGACACTGGAATACAAAAAACAAGTTTAATAATACCCCATGGGGTGGTGGTACATTCAAACAATACCCTTCGGTAATGCAAGAAGTAGCACCACGAATATCGAGCAAGTGGCTCTTTTATACAGATACAGAGGTTTGAAAAATAGGCGGTACACACATTTGAACAATTTCAGGTACATATAAGGGCATTTTTGGAGCACAGCCAACTTGTGGGCGGAGCTTAGTACTACTGGTTAGTTTTAGGAGCATTCCTGAGCAGTGACCGATCGTTAACCTCAGGGGCCTGAGTGCGCATGTACAGTCTTGACCAACACTAAAAGGTAGCCTGTTGCCGGGCAGACCAAGTGGTCATCGGGAGAGAGAAAGGACAAAAGGACATGCTGACCACGAGGCAGTCCATTCAGTTAAAATGGAGGTTAGGAATACACAATGGCCTCTGGAATATGGTCATGTTTAACAGGGGAAAACTTGTGTAGCTGAAGCAAATGCTAACCTTATCGCTGTCAAAATACGACAGACGACCCTTTTAGCATTTTGCCGAAGCTACCTCATATCTGAGGTAATCTGGATATTCGTCATCGATATTTATTAGCATTATTTTCGTTATTTCTTTGCTAGTTAGTTGTTCATTTCTGGCAATAGCTCGTCTAGACGGAATACAAGCTGTGATACATAGCGTAGGGCAACATTGGATACATAGGCAGAACATAAAGAATATTCCAACAATAATACAGAGGATAGTCAATAATTTCCAACCCCAGGTACTAAGCAAAGTCCAGAACCAATTTGAGAAGGTCCATGTACCATTTTCGGGGTGAATTTCTGGAGCAATCTTATGTAATTTGGAAATAGCATCATATACAGAAGGTGAGTTGTCGGGAACGTATACACAGCAACTACTCCCGATAATGCGACATGCACCCCCACGATCGGCCAACATGATGTCAAGAACCATTTGATTCTGAAGCATCACAATCCTAGTAATTTGAAGCTCCTCAGTCAAGTTCCCTGGAGCAGAGGCAGTTTGGTTGGCGACATCTTCCACAACACGTGTCAGCCACCTTATTTTCCTACTATTTAGCGCTGCTCCTACAAATGAAAATAAGCCCACATTAAAATCAACATATTGCTGTAAGGCGGTATCTGTCTGATCAATATCGTCAAGATCTAATTCCCTTTTTTCTCTATTCAGTATAAAATCATGGTATAATACAAAATCATTGTGGTACATGGGTTGGCAATAAAAACAGGGGGCAATAAAAAAGATATATAACATGTTCCTGACCACCCAACAGGAAGACGGTAGTAGCCCTTATCCCCACAAATGAAATAGGTGTTACGTGACGTTACAAAGGCAACATTATTTGGTGTATCAAATGCTAGTGTGGTAACGCATTCACTCTTGCCTACTGGGATAGTACCTTTATTTCTAACACGAAGTTCGGCTCTTGCTTTAATGACCGTAATTACGAATAGGTTGGACATATTCACAGTTGTCAAATTAGTAAAAATACGAGTTGAAGATATATTGTCCGGTTGGTATTCTTCCCACTCAAGTTTAGTCCCTTCTGCTTGTGGGTGACCATCTTTATCATTGTGGCAAACTTTATTAAGTCGAAAAAGTAATCCTCCTTTCGTTGACCATCGCAAAGTGAACAAAAGTGTATACCGGGCATTGCAGGAACCATTATGAGAAAACGGAAGAGGAATAAGAGGAGTTCCTCCTTTCTTTTGATGTCCAGGCAACATACCACACACCTAACAGATCGAAGTTTTGGTCATATTGTGGGTGTGATCGAGAATTTGAATGAAACTGTTGTTCAGGTAAGTCTGTCTGTGTCTCTCTTCATGATAGGGTAAAGTAAAATGGAAATGTTCAGATGGAGCTGGAGTGGTAAGAAGCAAATACTCTCTCGCCGGGGCCATTCGCTCTACAACCCAAGCTATTATTGCTATTACCACAATCGTTGAAACAAAAATCACAGCACCGAGAATTTTCTTATTTCTTGCCATATAATATGCCATAGTCTCGAAACAAAAATAACTAAAATAATGCTAAGACGAAAATGAGTGCTGAGCCCCGAGGCAGCCGTTGGTATCTTCTCCGAGATTCAAGACGGGTGTCTCTACACTAGACAGAACTGATCCCCCCCATTGATATTCTCGGCATCCGTTTTCACAAACCTCAAGGCGGTAACTCAACCAGTCTCGCACAAAACAGCTGCTTTTCTTGGTCGCAGATTGTAATTCACTGCACCAGAAACTGTGTGGTCCAGGAGGGCTTCCTCAGATTTGCTTGGCGTGGTGGCTGGACTCTTCTCTGCATTCAAGATGTCTTGATAATCAGACAACACAGCAAGTTTCACTAGGTCCAGAGAAACACGGCGGCAATGCGAGGAATGCACCCACCGCTTCTTGTTCGTGACTCGTACTGCTGTTCGGGTCGCTAACAACACCTGCTCTGGTCCACGCCACCTCGGCTCTAGACTGCTGGATCTCTCAAACGATCTGACCATTACATGGTCCCCTGGTCGGAGATTGGGAGCCTCTCCCGTAGATTTGTCCGGAAGAGCCTCTCGAACCAGTTGATGAATGGAAAGCAAATCATTTGTTAATCGTGCCAAATAATCGTTCATCATTATACATGGGACATCATGCACTGGGCGGGGTTTAGGGATTCCCCAGATATTCATTGGCCTTTCAAACACCACCTCAAGTGGTGTGAGGCCAGAACGGGAGTTTGGCACTGATCTGATAGATAGCAATACTAAGGGCAAGGCGACCGGCCATTTCAATGACGTGGATGCCACGATCTTTGCCATCTTCAGTTTTAAAGTAGCGTTGCATCTTTCCACCAAACCTGCTGACTGCGGGTGAAACACAGCATGGAATTTTTGTTTTATCCCCAATCCTTTCAGGACATACTCCACAATCTTCCCCACAAAATGGGGCCCATTGTCGCTCCACAAAAATTTACAAGCACCATATCTTGGGAAGTACTCCTTGAGCAACACCTTAGCTGTTGTCAGCGCTGTATTGTCCCTCGTGGGCTAGGCCTCTATACATTTACTGAAGGCACATACCACCACCAGGACGTACTTCAGGTTATTACAGCGCTCAAGCTGGATATAATCCATCTGTAGTACTTCGAATGGTGCAGTCGGTGGAGCAGGATAATGCTGTAAGCATATCAAGCAGGTTTGCACCACTCTTTTAGCCGTGCTGGCAATCTCAGGATGCTCCCAAACTCACGTAAGCAATTTGGTAATTGCAAGAGCTCCAACATGTGCCAGCCCATGAGTCATTTGAACCATTGCTTGCAAATAGGCAGCAGGCAATTTCCATATCTCCATATTCTTGCTACGCCAACAGCCCTCATCATCCAACACTCCCTCTGTAGCCAGCTTTTAAGTTCTGCTTCAGAGGCTGATTTCGGTATGTCCAGTATTTCCTCTCTGACATCGTGCCATCTCTCAGCCTGCGATTTTACCACATACATAGGAGAGGCATTCTTTCACATTGCGGTCTCTCTGGCTGTGTGATCTGCGAAAGCATTTCCTTTGCCTATTTTGTCTGTCACCTTTTTATGTGCACTGCATTTAACTATTGCTACTTGCTTTGGACATCTCAATGCATTCAGGAGATCGCTTACTAACTCTCTATGCATGATTTGCAACCCGTGCGAAGTCAAAAATCCTCGCTCCTTCCAGAGTAGGCCAAAATCGTGCACTACTCCAAAAGCATAGCGACTGTTGGTGTAAATGTTCACGCGTAATCCAGCACTTAGCTCACATGCTTTCATTACAGCTATCAGTTCAGCTGCTTGGCCCGACTTTTTGTGGGATGCGGGCTGTTTCCACCACTGTCCTAAGTGTCATTATTGCATACGCTGCGGAAGTCGTACCATCTGGCAACTTCAAGCACGACCCGTCAACCCACAGTTCCCAATCCACATCTGAAAGTGGCGTATCCTGTAAGTCAATACAGCCCTTTGTCTGTTCTTCAGTTAGAAAAACACAATCATGTTGTTCTTCCTCCTGAGACTCAGAAACAGGATAGGGCAGTAAAGTAGCAGGGTTCAAAGTGGTGCACCTTTTCAGTGTAATATGTGGTGCCAACAGCGTTAACTCGTATCCCGTTAAACGAGCTCTAGTCAGATGCTGTGTTTTCGTTTGGTTCAATAAGGCGTCTACCGCATGGGGCACTAAGACCAATAATTTGTGTGACAAAACTATTCCCTCATTTTGTCGTATAGACACTGCTGTTGCTGCAACCGCTCGAAAACACCCAGGTAATCCTCGTGCTACGGGATAAAGTACTGCTGAGAAGTACGCACAGGGTCGCAGTTTATCTCCGTGTGTCTGCACTAAAACTGACAATGCACATCCATCCTTCTCGTGTACATACGATGTAAAAATCTTTGTATATTCTGGTGTACCTAACACTGGTGCAGAGCAAAGAGCCTGTCTCAGATGTTCAAAAGCATTCTGACATTCATCTGTCCATTCAAGGGTAGTCGGTGTATTTTTGGACAACAAGGCTAACAAAGGTTTTATAATGTGTGAAAATCCCAATATCCACTGTCTGCAAAAGGACGTCAACCCTATAAAAGCACAAACATCTTTCTGAGTGGAGGGGACTGGTGTGTTTAGGATTGCTTGAATTCGATCTGATGTCAGCGCACGCCCCTCCTTAGACAGAAGATGACCGAGGTAGGTCACCTTCGGTCTACAATATTGTAATTTCTTTCGTGCCACTTTGTGATTATTCTTGGCAGGGAAAGAAAGCAGGGAGAGAGTGCTCTCCTCGCATTGCTCTGGTGTATCTGCCGCTAACAAAATATCATCAACATATTAAATAAGAGTGACTCCAGGCAGTAATTTAAAGGAATCAAGCTGTCTTTTCAAAGCCTGACTGTAAATACTGGGACTCTCGTTATATAGTCTTGAGGATCTCTACAAAATCTATATGATCTATTATTCAAAGCAAAGCTGAAGAGGTATCGGCTATCAGGGTGAATGGGAATCGAGAAGAAGGCATTCTTCAAGTCGATAACTGAGAAGGTAGTGGCCGTGGGTGGAACCAAAGTAAGTAAAGTAGTGATGTCAGATACCACGGGATATTGGGGCACTACAATTTTGTTGACCTCTCTCAGATCAATGATAAAACGGTAAATCCTAGTATCTGTATCTTTCTTCAGGATCGGAAGATTAGGGCTGTTGTAAACATTATAGGGAACTTCTTCCACTACTCCTACACTAATCAAGTCATTTATAATATGGGTCAAAGCAACTTCACCTTCTCTAGATATTTTGTACTGTGGTAGACGTGGCAAAAACACTCCCTCCTTAACCGTGATATGTACAGGGGGGATAATCATGTGTCCGACATCGGTATCAGAAGTGGCCCACAAAGCACTTGGAAAGGAGGCTAGTGCATCGGCTTCCTGAAGGAGGCACGATCTCTCAAACTCTGGGTAATTCTCATTCAGAATAACTCGCACCCCTTCGGGGGCGCAGCGTATCGTCGCTCGAAAATGTTTGAGCATATCAAGGCCCACAATGTTATCTGGTGTATTTGGGGACAATAGAAATGGGCATGGAGCAGTAAATTTGTCAATGTGGAATGGAAGAGGCTGAGACAATGGGCTAAGGGAGGGTGTTCCATCGAACCCTATCGATGTAATCGTTTCACCAGACAGGGGAGCCCTTGGAACCAATTGTTTGGACAGAGCACTACGTGTAGCTCCTGTATCGACCAGAAACTGATCAGTAGAGCCCAAAACATGCGCTGAAATATATGGACCCCTTTGATCCACTGGTACTTCAACTGATTACATACCCTATCCTACGCAATTCTATGCATAAGTGGCATCCTGCAACTCAGGAGACACACCCTCGGCTATCTGGTACTGATTTTGTCGAGCAAAAGTAGTATAGTCAGTCTGACCACGACCCCTAGCTTCAAACCTACCACGATCATTCGCTCCACCCCTAGGACCTGAATAACCATTCTGAAACCTGTTATTTCCTCGACCACATTGATTACGCTGTTCTCGAAGTACGGGACAATCTGCAAGCCAATGCCCAAACTGCTTACAATAAGCACACTGATCAGCACAGGCAGAAGGCGAACCATACGATCCCCGTCTTCCTCTATCGTTCCCTCTCTGCTGCGACCCATAAACCTGCTCTAGCATCACTTTCATCTTTAAGTCTTTCGTCTTTTTATCATCATTTTCTTTAGCTTCTATCTCCTGCCGTTCATAGTACTGAGCCATTGTGAAGAGGGAAGCAGGAGTTGCAGTGGTCCATGAACTTTCACTAGCCTTCAAACGTTTTGCAATCTCCGGTAGGATATTAGCCACATACTTATCAACAAACAAATGCCTACCCGTGTCTTCTGTTAATGATTGCCCACTATAATCATGAAAAGCCTCCTCAAAGCGTGTAAAGAAATCGGAAACCGACTCTTCTGACTTCTGCTTACAAGACGCTAACACCGTCCAATCTATCTTTTATGGGGGAATGAGCAATTTTAACTTATTCAAAATAGCCACAGGGAGATCTAAAATCAATTGGCATGGTTTACACGCAGGCTCTCTTTCTAAATCCGCTTGTTCTATGCGCTTCCAATCTGCCCCTAAAATAGCTCGATCATCTACCTTACGAATTGCCCTCCACATATCAGGAGGTAATATTAAACCAAAGAAAAGGTCGATATCAACTAAAGTCATAACACACGAGCTAATAGCCCCATAAACTTCCTCATAAAGAGCAGCCGGATTTTTACGCGGGTCAGGCAAAGCGGTCTTAAAAGCCATAACATCCGCCCTATTCCAGGGAGTGTAATTCCAGCTATATATAAAACAACCCTTTGCATCTACAGATGTTTTATCATCATCTGTACCATTACCCTTAGGAGGGACATACAAAGGTGTGGCTTCCCGCATAGGCATAACATGGACCGCATTAATCTTATCTGATCCAAAGATAGGACACTCCCTGTTCTCAACTGTCGCCCCAGGCACAGGCGAAGCCTCTTCCTTTTTCAGCTCCCGTAATTGAGTCGCCTCGTCCCGCAATTTAAGTAAACGCTGAAAGAGGTCATCTGCATCTGCAAGAATAAAAACACTATTACGCAAATTGGCATAGTCAACACTGATATCCTTAGGTTCTAAAGCAGGCGAATGTTTCCTCTAGCGTTCAATAACTTCCTGAGCAAAATGCTCCAAAAAATACAACTGCTCTTTTTCCGGCCAAGAACTAGTAACATCAGAAACAGCAATATAAGCAGCATTAAGTTTGGAAGCCATAGAACGTAAGTCCGCAGTTCGAGAAGCAGAAATCATGGAACGAGTGTCCCTCTTTTTATTTCTGTCGTCGGGAGGATCAGAATCGCCGTCCGGAGCCGTAGGTAGGACATATGGAGGCGGAGAGCGATCTAATAGAGAAAAATCGTCAGGTGCAATATTAAGGACAGGATAGAGGGGACGTTGAATAGGAAACTGACCATTAACTTGCAAATTACGTTCTCTAGTCTCACTCTCTTTCTGTTTCTGTACTTCCTTATCTTGTAGCTGTAAAACCCTAACATGAGCAGCTTTTCGATGTTCTTTTTCCGCCAAGGCTTGTTCACGCTTCATTCGTTCACATACCGCTTTCTCCCACATACGCACACAATCAAACATATCCTGTCTAGACCTGCGCTGAAACCAAGACTGCTCCACATACTGAACCTTTCGTAAATCAAACGACCCATGTAGTGGCCATTGCAATTCAGAGTCGTTCTTTGTATATCGGTGCCACAATCAACTATACATTATAGGGGGAAGGCCACATTTTATATACATTTCTCGGTTAGGTGTTCCCTCTGGGGGAGCCGTCTGAGACACATTTAATCGATAACTAGTACCATTTCCAAGCAGCACATCCCTCGGAGTGTGCTAAAAACAGGCATGTCAGGAATATCACAAAATGTGATACTTTACACAAAATGGCACTTAAAGTATTTTACACACGGTGTGCCGTTCAAACAAACACAAAGACAGAGAAATATCTCTACATTACCTGCCTATGTGAGGTGCACTCCACATATAGTACAAATCATAGGTCCAAATGTTAGCTAACTCAAACAAATCCAAAAAAAAAGCCACAGTAAGTGTCAGTAGGCCACCTTACCAATCAAAAGCTTACCAAATATTTCAAATGTCCAGGTTCCAATTGCTAAGTTCTCACATCGATCAAACGATCACTTCAAGGCAACCCAACAATCAGGATCTCAGTCGAGGACCGGCGCCACCTGGAAGGTCAGATCGGAAGAAGAGGTAAAATGCCATGGGTGCCAAGACTCGGGTCACTCAATGGCAGCGATCACGTCCAGGGCGAGTTTCCAGTCCTTCGTCACGACCAATCCTTCGGGCATCCGAGTCGTCTATGAGTCCCTATTTGAGCGCCAATTTTCTGGTATTTGGTTCTAGCATATCTACATGCTCTACAAACGTACGACACCTTAAAACAGAAGTTGGCACGGACACTGGAATACAAAAGACAAGTTTATTATTACCCCATGGGGTGGTGGTACATTCAAACAATACCCTTCGGTAATGCAAGAAGTAGCACCCCGAATATCGAGCAAGTGGCTCTTTTATACAGATACAGAGGTTTGAAAAATAGGTGGTACACACATTTGAACAATTTCAGGTACATATAAGGGCATTTTTGGAGCACAGCCAACTTATGGGAGGAGCTTAGTACTACTGGTTAGTTTTAGGAGCATTCCTGAGCAGTGACTGCTCGTTAACCTCAGGGGCCTGAGTGCGCAAGTACAGTCTTGACCAACACTAAAAGGTAGCCTGTTGCCGGGCAGACCAAGTGGTCATCGGGAGAGAGAAAGGACAAAAGGGCATGCTGACCACGAGGCAGTCCATTCAGTTAAAATGGAGGTTAGGAATACAAAATGGCCTCTGGAATATGGTCAAGTTTAACAGGGGAAAACTCGTGTAGCTGAAGCAAATGCTAACCCAATCGCTGTCAAAATACGACACAAGTACTACTGAAGCAGCAGGCCATCCGGCGTCAAGGTTCACTTCTGTGGCCGAAGGCAGTCACTTTCCCTCACAGCCATTACCGACAGCAGCAACAGTATCCTCGTCATCATCACCTGCACTAGGCCCAGCCATAATATTGTCGGAAGCAGATTGGATAACTCGGCACGGGTTTGCTCGCTCCAATGTTGATGGAAAGGAAACACATGGTACGCAAAGTGGAGCACCACCCAGGGAGGCCCCTGAGTGGATGGTGCAGGCCTATCTGGATGACCCAACAGAGTTCTACATTGATTGTGACCCATTGGTGTATTGGTATGGGAAAAGGCCTCCCTGGCCACTGCTCAGCAGGCTGGCTATAAATTATTTGTCTTGACCACTCGCAAGTATTTCTTGAGAATGAGTTTTCAGTGCTGCTGGTGCCATTGTCACTTCAAAAAGGTCCCGCCTCTTGCCCAAAAATGTGGAGAGGTTAACAATGATCAAGATGAATCAGCACTTCATACCACCAGATTACAAAATACGTGAATCCACGCAGGAGGAAGAGGACACCGACTTTGGTGACGGAAGCTCTTCTCTGTTAGCTGACCTACTCCATGTTCAATTCACAGAGTTTGTAGACAAGCTCTACTTCCCTGACAACGAGGCTTGAAAAACGTACTTTTTTTTTCTTCCGTCCTTTTTGACTTTTATTTCTGTGTGTCTTTCTTTGATTTGCAACTTTTAGCACAACAAAACTTTAATCACAACAAATCCATCAGCAGCACTGTCTTCATCTTATTTTCCATATTGAAGGTACCGCTGTCTGTATTCCTGAAGTTCACAACTCATCATGCTCCTCTATCCTCCACCTCCAGATCCCCCCTATCCATTTCCTTCAAGGCAGATGGCCGGATTACGTAGAATATAGAAATTGTCGCTTCAGTCCATACACGAGTCCCCTCAAAAGAAGTGGGACTGGAATGACTCACTATGCTGACTGCACCTTCGGAAATTGACACGAGAGGCTGCCCTGTGGCCCTTCCCTTAAATAAGATGATAACAAGTGGATCAGGTAATGAATGATGAGATGGCATGCAGTGGTGGATAACACTGGCTGTCTGGCTCTGATGAAAGAAATTGTTGTTTGTTTGTTGTGCATGAAGTGAATCCTATCTATGTGTCCTGTTATTATTATTTAATCTTGTACACACTAAATGTATCTCAAGTTTAATCTGTTACCTTGTTTAATACAAATTGTACTTCTACTGCAGGGGCCAGCCGCTACATTGCATTTTTCAGTATGGAAAATGTCCTTGGACTCAGTGTGTACACAACATTGAGTTTGCCAATAACATACCATGATGATGATGAGTCTTGATGATTAAAGTTACATATTATCTCCATTCTTTACACAGTCACTCACTGAAATGGATGGATCATCATTGTCGGTTTAGGAAGAAATACGGCCGTTTTGTGAGTGGCAAACAACAGGTAAACAAGTCAACAACAACCACAGCAGACCTACATGTCTGTCCAGTCATGGTATGGGAGTGGTAGAGCCAGTGTAGTGTATGCCAGAGACCAAACAGCAGTTCATGTAAAATTGTGGCTATGTGGCTTGCTGCATAAAATTAGATATGCTTTGTCTGTCTGTGTCAAAGAGGTATGCTACATCATCAGGGTGGTTCACTCAATGGTGCCTGCCTTGACCGTCTGCATGGCCCTGGCCTGCTGTGTGCAATTACTATCCTTGAAAAGGAGACTCAGAGTACGCACTTTAGAAATGATGCCTGTATGTAATACTGTCGCCTCTGAAAATGTTATTTTTGCACTACACACCGTACCTTATATTTTTCTCAGTGCGGTTTTAATATCCCTTCCTGTTTTTCCATCAACAATTGCAGGCCGGCTTTTTTCTTGTGCCATGGGAACAACATCAATCTGCTATTCCGCATCTGCCAGGCAGGCAGTGGACAGTGTGTCTGGTCACCAAGATTGATCGACAGAGCGTCAGATGAAATGGAGGAGTACCGCGAATAAGAGGAATGTCTGAATGCATGCAACTTCCCAAATTGAACAGGACAACAACAACATACAGTTACAGTATCCTTTCCTCTTCACTTCTCCTTATCTTTTAAATAACTTATTGGTGTGAACTTCTATGAGTGTGACTCTCTGCTTCAAATTCATCCCTACAGCTATTTCATAAATTTCTTTGCTATTTTTTAAAATAATGTGATGTACTGCTAAGTCATTCTCTCTCTGAGTGAAATTGCGTAATTACAGCAGCCCTGTACTGTCTAACAGTTTAGTACTACTTAGTAAGTTGTAGTTAGTACTACTTTTCAGTAACCAAACCATCCATTTAGCAAACAACTTCATGCATGCACTTTTTATATGTCCCTTAAAAGATGTATGGATATCTTGGTATCCAAAGATTTGTTTTTCTTCATTTGTTGTTGCTGTGGTTTTTTTCCCCTCTCCACAAACCTTTCCCAAAAAACCCCATTCCCATCCAATTTTCAAACCCTGACCCTCTTCCCCAGGGCTGTGTGGTTTTCATTGAGGTGTGACTAAATGACAGCAATAATTCCACACACATGCTGGGGAGGATAAGGTGCAAGTAACCTCCTCAAAAAATGTTAAGGCAACTAGATGAATCCTAGGATATTGTAATTCTGCCTAAAAAACACCAATGAGTAACTATTTTAAAATCAATTCTGATTTTCATGCCCACCATCGATTGGATCCATCATCAACATCATCCTCCTACATGTTAAAACTTGTTACGCTGCTGTGTCACTGTTCTTGTTGTAGCCATAATCATCCATGCAAATTTCTTTTTCCCATACTTATATTCAGCATTGCTTAGGCTGTCAAATACACTGCTCCTTTCTAATACTCCTCTCAGGCCACTCAATGTCTCATTTTTTCCTTTGTTTTTCATATGCTGCTACTGCTAGTGTGGTATCACTACTACTACCACTGGTACCACTCCTACTACCGCCACAACAATGGAATTTCTGTCCTGGATGGATGGGCAACCGTAATCGCCATTTGCCATGCAGCCAGCGCTTTGCCTAGCTCTATTCTGAAACATAATTCACAGGTAAGATAAGCATTTTGGGGGGGTAAAATAATGGGCTAGGACTCGGAGGAGAGGAGAGACTGACAGTAGTACTAGTAAAGTACTAGTAGGCCAATTGAATTCACTAACTCTGTTAGTGGCACTTTTGTATATTTTTGGCCATTTTAGATAATTCATGCTGGTAAGTTTGAGGAAACCAAACGTGCAGTAACCCCCGCCCACCACCCCACAAAATAATATGAACGTGTACACTATGTTGAAGTATGTAAAATAAATAAATATATATTTTTCCCTAACAAAAATAAAGTTGTCCATAGACCCAAACCACCCCCCTACCTAACCCCAACAATTGTCCATTTCAAATGTCCCGCAAAAAACCCCTCAGAAATAGAATCCCCAACTCCCAATTACCACCCCCCCAACAGTCTTTAAAAAAGGGGCAAGGGACACAGTCACTTCCGGCGGTGTCCTGTGGACAGGTGGTCCAGCAGCTCTCTGTGGACGTCCCGGAACTAGTGCTGCTGCTTCTCCACCGTACGCTCCAGGTAGTCCACTCGGTGGCGTAGCCGGCGCAGGCGTGCCATCGAGGCTCCATGGGGGGGCAACTGCTGGTGTTCTTGCAGCTGAGCGCTGGCGGCAGGAGGCTGTCGTACCACTGCGCCATGCTGGAGGCTGCTGGCTGGTTGACCTGGGGGCACTGGAGGAGGATGCAGCTGTTGCCGCCTCCTCCTCCTGTTGCCGAGCCCACAGCCGGCGATATTCTGCACAAATATTCTCCAGCTTGCGGGCCCTGGCCCGTACAGCCATCTCCTTTCGGGTGAGCTTTTGTGGAGCATCTATATGAAAAGAACAGCCAACTCTTTGAAATTTAACTCAGGGAAGACCGAGGTGTTATACTACCCAAGGCCCAGGATACAATCTCTTCTACCCAGCAACTTCTGGCCAAAGGACTTTTCTCCACTCGTCCAGCCTGTGAAGGTAGTACGGAATCTGGGTGTGATGTTCAATAGCGACCTCACCCTGGATGCGCAGGTCTCAAAGGTGGCAGCTGGCTGCTTGACCATCATTCGTCTCCTGAGAAAAATCCTGCCTCTGTTACCGCCCCCTGCTCGGATAGAGGTGGTGCGTTGCACCGTGCTCAGTAGGTTGGACTACTGCAACGCCTTGCTGCTGGAGTCCCCTAGCTACCTTATGGATAGACTCCAGAGGCTCCAGTCTGCAGCTGCAAAATTAGCTCTAGGGTGGCCAACTAGATCTTCCTCCTCAGGGGCTCTGGCTCAGTTGCATTGGCTCCCAGTGAGACAGAGGGTGACATTTAAAGCCCTCCACGGGTTAGGCCCTGCCTGCCTTCAAAGGAAGTTTTCATGGCATGTGCCGGCCCGCAATCTATGCTCCTCCTCGGCCAGGGTGGTGACTGTACCGAGGTTTAGGAGATCCAGTGCAGGAGGTAGATCGTTCAGTTTGGCTGCGGCCAAGCTCTGGAACTCTCTTCCCACTGAACTTAGGCAGGTCACCGGCCTTCTTGCTTTTAGAAGGCAGTTAAAAACCTGGCTGTTTCCCCTCTTTCCCTAATCCTTAGCCTGTGATTGTTGCCCCTCCTTTTTCTTTTTGAGTCTGCCAGTGTCAGGATGCCTCTCGATGTGATAGCGCGCACTATAAGTGAAATAATAAATAAAATAAATAATACTCTTTAACAATAACACAAATAATTCAACAGAAAGTTGTCTCACAGTGACACTAGCAACTTGCAAGCACAGTATAACATTTTGGCAGGTATCTTTCCGCCGTCTTTGTAGGCCTGTAACATTAGTGGGAGTTTCAGGAATTCTTCTAGCAGCACTATGGACTCAGTACATAGTCAGAGAGTCAGAGAGTACACCAGTTTTCTTCTTTTCTCTAGTTTTGCGAAAGAATTTATTTGTACGTGTACTTGTGGTAGCCGGCATAATGCCAGCACAGTCAGCTTGCACCCAAGAAAAACAGACACAAGCCATGATGATGACGCAGACTCGCATTACTTTAAGCAGTACATGCAAGTGGGATAGGGCAGCGCTTAATTTTCTATAGGGGTGGCACTGGCCATACTCGGGTATATCAAGGGCTACTGCTCAATGTAATTTATATTTTGCACTGCCCCCGGGCCTTCAGTACTACAAAAGGAAAATGAAGATTATTCATTTCTGATCATGTATCCAGATAATCACATGATCTTTGCTTATGTGATGTAATGACTTTAGGTCCTTTCTTGTGATAGATTGAGTGAACAACAGCGATAGTCCACCCATGAATGACACAGCTGAAAGAAAATTATTAAGATAGGGAGTGAGTGTGGTACCCATAATTTCCGGAGGAAGGGACTTGACTTGATATAATGACAACTATACAATACATACACAATATATGCTGTGCTTGCAAAGTAAACTACTGTACTGTTAGTCAAGGGAGAATGTTTGAACAATCACAACTTCTAGTATTTGGATTTCCTCTGCTTTGCTACTTTGGCACGGACATGCTGTTCAAACAAAGTAACACTCATCATCCACTGAGCGTCTGCTCCACATATACCTCTGCTATCTATGAGGAAGAAGATACCATCCATGCTTCTAAAGTAAACGTCTATTCTTCTTCTTAATATCTCAACTGTACCAACTTTACTTTTTCTCAACAACCAACTAACACCCTTTTCATTTTATTTGGTAAACCACCGTCTTGACTTGCATTTGAGTTTGACCCAAATTATATATTGCCATGCACACCACACATGCATTTTCTGATTCACCCACACAGGCAGTCATCTTTTCTTTCTCCTCCAACCATCCTTGCTTCAAGCAGCCATGCATCTGATTCCTTCCTATCAGCCACCTCTGCATGCATTCAAAAACATGTACCATTCTTTACAGTCATAAATGTTACGACTCGCTCGTCCCTTCTTACACCCTTCTTTCCCTTTTAGTTCATCACATCCCTCAAGTTCATCTGATCTGACTTGGATTCATGATAAAAGTTTCACAGCTGAGTTGAAGTGAAATAGAGGGGGCCATTTCTTACTAATGCTATGGCTAAGTCAAGGGTGACTGTCTTCTCCGTGATTGGCTAAAATGTAGTTCTAAATTAGTAACTGTTCATAACAGTACAGTGTACTTCTACTAGTGTACTGTCTACTGTACAGTACATCATACACCCCTTTGCGAGCCTACTCTAAAATGTCAATAAGTAAGGAGTATAATAACTTAGCACCGTCCGCCGCTGCTGAGCCATCCCCCTCAGCTCCTCCTGGAGGCACTTGTGGCACCACCGCATCCGCCCCTGGAGTGGACCCCTCCGCGCCGCTGGCCCCGGCACTGGTGGTGGGAAGTGCCGCATCCGATGTTGTGATGACGCCTAGAAAAAAAGACATGTCATATTTTTAGATGCCATACACCACCCCCTATTTCGTCTCGTAATGGAAGAGAAAATGTTAAGTTATAACACTTAAACAATTTGTAATTATTGGGACTGAAAAAAGTCACGGTTTTGGGGAGTGTGTTAACTTATATGCTTAGCCATAACATGCTACACTTTTTGGCACAACTGATGAATGCTTGCTTTTTAACGTGCAACATGTTTCTAATTACAGACAGAACCACCTAGTCCTCATCACCACCAGGAGTACTTGAAGTTCAAACGTACATGTACATGTATTTATATAGCGCAAATCACCGACACGGTATCTAAGCGCTTGCTTAGGGAACCCGTCCTGGTATTCCCCTGTGAGATACCCCGGCAGGGTGTCCACAAGGTGAAAGCCAGGCATCCCGCCGCGAGGGGCCGTAGTGGAGATTAAGCAAGCTATTGCCCAGAGTCGCAGAGTGTGACCCCGTGAGTCGAGTAGGCACCGGAACGAGAATTATCGAGTCCGTGGAATTTTGAGCCCGAGACCCGCCGAGGCGGGGAATCGAACCCAGGTCCACAGCCGATCTCAGCTTCCGGGTCTGCCGCCTCTAACCACTGAGCCACGCTTCTCCAAGGTGAGGGCTCCCGAGTCCCGCACAGTTACTTCTGACTGAGGTATGTGGAAAGTCGAACTGCACCTATCATCAACAATGTCCTATTTCTCTTGTCCATACTTCTGTATGTGCAGAATAGACCCTGAAACACTAGCGGTATGGTATGTGCTACTATCAAATCAAAAGCCAACTACTACCTTATTCTTGGTAGACATTGACATTTTGTTGTTGGAAATTGTCAAAGCACTAACATTAAGAAGACTGGAATAGACAGCAAGGGCAACCCAGAGGACTGCACTCAGTGCCTCTAGAGCTATTGCTGGATCAGAGTTTTGTTTAACACCGTTTGCCGACTGGGCAAGCTTAGCTACCTACACAGACCGACTCATAATACTAGTAAATAGTAGTAGCACAGAGAGGGATGGTAGAGAGGCAGGATAAGAATGTAGAAACCGTCTACAAGAAGATCAAAGACTATTTTGTAAAAAATAGAATTAGGAAACAGTTTGGAATGAATAGGAGCTGTAAAAGTATAATTATATTAACAACAGAACAACTTACTGGGGCCAGCAGAAGAGCCTGCATAGGACCGTTCCTGCCCACTTTGTTCCGCCGGAGTCTCAGTAGTCTTCTTGCTCCTGGGAGGTGCTGACGATCATGAAATAAACACAAACATGGATGATTCCTTTTTTTTAAATATTTGATTTCTTTGACCACAATCTA
The DNA here is from genome assembly GCF_964261635.1 of Lissotriton helveticus. Lineage (NCBI taxonomy): Eukaryota > Metazoa > Chordata > Amphibia > Caudata > Salamandridae > Lissotriton > Lissotriton helveticus. The sequence goes on from NC_136067.1 coordinate 1,977,620,974, forward strand.
AAATTATCTTGGGGAAACAAATTACCAACAATTGCACTACATGTATTGATTGACCTATCTCATCTGGTCAACTAGGATAGATAGTACAGTACTGCTGGATTCGCAGACCGTCTACTTGGAAAGTTATGTAAATCACTAACTAAACCAACAACAAAAAGGTTCTACTACGACTGCCAGCACTCAGCAGCACGCGACGTGACAGACATAGTCCGTCATCATGATTGCAGACCACTAAAAAATGTCCAACTACCAAATAACAAGTCATATACTCAACCTATCAATCCACCACTATCTCTTCGTAGCGGCAGCAGGAGTACAAACGAAGGACTAGACTTGAGTCTCTAGTCTCTCTAGCATTATGCAGTTCTGCTCAAATGAGCACAAAGTTGCAAACAAGTAAGCATAGTAACAACGCCACTGAGCAGACGAGCACCTGCAATCACAGAAGCTATTTAAACATTAATTTACCTGCAATGTAATCGAATCGGCAGCATTCTTGCTCTTCTGGAAAAACATATATTAGCTTTATAACACAGAGCAGAAGAAAACAAAGTAGTTATTAAATAGCTACTCACCAAGGCCAGGGATCTCGACGCCTAGCAGGTGGAGCAGGTCCTGCTCCCGGTCGAGGAGGTCAGCCCACCGGTGCGTCGCTTGGTAATAGGTGCGCCGGACCTCCGACTCCCTACGCATGGCCAGGCACACCTTATCCCACAGCTGGCGACGCTCCAGGAGGCCATACCCTGAACCGGGCCTGCCGCCTGCTGCCACGGTCTTCGGGAGGTGGCGCTGAACATAAAATATATGTGCGGCCACCTCCACCCCGCTGAAAATCTCCCTGGCCCCTACATCCTCCCCCCTTAATCGCCCACAAGGGAGCCGGCTACGGGGTGCGGGACCCTTCCCCTTGCTCTTCCCGGCTCCCTTTGCCATGGTCCTGGACAGGAAAGTTAAATAAAAAATAGGAAAGAATAGAAAAAAAGTAAAGAAAGGAAAAGAGTTAAAAAAAGTAGTTTAAAGTAACCAAAAGTAGAAAAAAACACAAAATATAGATGTAGAAAAAGAGAGGGATAGATAATAAGTAAAATAGATTTAAAAAATGTTCAAAGAAATAAAGGATTGCAAAGATTAGGGGAGGATTGAAAAAGCATGCCCAGAACCATAGCAATTAATTAAAAACAAGATGGCCGCGCCCATTGAGGACCGCGTGGGTACGTTTGCGCGATATTTCCCCCGCGAGCACGCAAAAACGCACGCGACCACGTAATCGCGCCCGCGCACAACGCGAGAATGCAACTACCGCCCGGAAATGGAAATACACAATGCAAACAAGATGGCCGCGCCCATGTATGACCGCATGGTAACTTCGCGGTCGGTGCACTGCAAGAGGCCCATGAACACGCAAAGCGTCCCGCGAACAGGATAAAAAATAAATCCGCAAATTCGCACAAATTCACGGATTATGCGGAATGCAAATTCACTTTCACACAAATTAGCGTACCGCAAATTCGCAAATTTCGCCTATACTTAGTCTTGACCCTGTTCCCCATGGGAACAACCCAGCCCAAAATACCAGGCCAGGTCCTCCCTGAACCAGAAACAACATCATGGTACCAGTTTTGGGGCATCACCCCATATCAGCCAGGCTAGCCTTGAATCCAATGGCATGGAGAGCATGGGACCCACATCTGGGAATACCCTCCCACTCGGGCTGACAAATGCAAAAAGAACAATTGATAGACTGAATGCTGATTAATGTCAAACATTGATCATCTCAACCCAGATCACTGACTGGGAGTAAGTGTCACAAAAGTTTCAGTGCTCCGTCCTTCATCTCCTTGTGTTTGCTTTGTTTGCCCTAAGTTGGCAGGGTTTGCCCAGACGTGGGTCCCTTGCTCACTTTGCCACTGGGTTCAAACTAGCCTGGCTGATGAGGGGTGTTTTTCCGAAACCAGTCCCAGGATGCTTGTTTCCGGTCCAGGGAAGACACAGCTTTGCAGTTCGGGCTGGACTGTTACCATGGGGCACAGGGTCAAGACTGATTTGCGTATAGCTGTGTCTGAACTGGGGTGGTGAAGTGAGTTAAAGAACAATGAGGGATTCAACCCAGATCTGTGACTGGCGTTGAGTGTCTGAAAAGTTTCAGCCCTCTGTCAATCATCTTGTGTTTGATATGTTTGACACAAACAGCCTTTCAGTTTACAAACTTGAAAGATAATGTTTTTTTTCCCTGCCAGTCTTGCCTTCTTGTCACCCCTAACTTGGCGCAAGCAATGCATTGGCATCATGACAGCAAATAGCCACATCACTTGAGGATGATATGGGTGTGACTGGCACCTGCCCCTGCCTGAATGAATATCAATCAGGGAATCCTATGGGACGCCACACAATGTACGTCTGACAGCCATTATGCCATTGTAGCCCAATGGGCACTGCTCACCAGGGATGAGGGCAGAGGAAGAAGAGTGAAGAAGGGATGCGCTTTGTGTTTTGTTCCCACTTTTTGACTGACAAATCTTTTGTTTGTACAAGCTATGACTATACTATTTTACCCAAACATCATTTGGAGTTGAGCATATGACAGGTGTGCATGTAGTTATTTGTGTATTGAAAATAATGAAGGAGTTTTGAGAAATGCTTGATGCTAGCCCAGATTACACAGAGATGAACTCGGAGGGTTATGAAGGGTAGTGGATTGCCCTGTGCTACATGTGGTCAGCAGAGTGGACTGTGAGTCTCCAGAGTTGTTGTGAGCCCGTCTGCTGTGCATATGCTACAGGAGCCTGTGTTTCAGCCATGCACTATATTGACAGACGAAGGAGGAGGTGTGTGTTGAAATTTGAAGCATAGCTGCACATGTTGTTTGAGAGGTTAATGTTGGAGGGGCTGAGCTAGTTAAACAAGGGGAAAGGTGTGAATGAGTTGTGTTGACATTTTGAAAATGGAGGGGAGACTCAGACGTAATAGGGCCAGAACAAGTAACAATTTAGATAAGAGTAGAGGGAAGGAGTTATGGAGTTAAGGATGTTCTTAGATAGGATATGTAGACTATCCTCATTATTACAGTGTGAATTGTTGGAAATGCTGGGGTGTGGATATCAGAGTGTAGGACCTTGAAAAACTGGTTAAAGCTAAGTCTGGACGGTGAACTCCACTCACGGAGTTTGCGGAGTTTTCTGCACTCCGCGTTACATGGAGCACGCAGAGTTCCGTAAAAAAAATGTCCTTGTTCGCATTCGTCAACATCAAGTTGGCGAGTATGAGCGTGAAAAATCTACCACCCGGCAAGATTTTTCCTTGTTCGCGATCATCAACATCAAGTTGGCGAGCACCAGCGTGTAAAATTATCAACCTCCCTGCGAGATTACTCAACGCAGGCGGTCAGATTTCTCGTTAGGAGTAGTCGCATATGCTTGCAACCTCTTGCATTGAGAAACCTTCCGTTCGCATTGAGAAAGCTGCCGCTCGAGTACAAAATCTACTCGAGTGGCAGAAAGGAAGCAGTGCCCACTTGCGCTGCACATGGGGCCATTCGCAATGATTGCACAGTGCGGACAAGCACCTGGCACTGAAAATCACAGAGAACTGCATTTCTCTAATGCACTCTGCTTCTCCCTGAGCTTTGTGTAGTGCAACTGAGTTTTTTTTGCACTCTGCCCAGACTTTGTTAAACCCTGGGTGCCTGGGCGTGGTATGCAAGGAATAGGTAGATGTAAAAGAGGTTGAACCAGCTAGACAAGGTTAGAGGCAGGCAGGAGATGAGAGCTGAAGTATGTGGTCCTATGATGAAAGGTGGCTGTGATAAAGCTAGATTCATTGAGAAAGGTAGTTGTTAATATGCAAAAGTTAATAGAGGTATTGAGCATGGAACTAAGATATGGATATAAAAGAGAAATAGTGAGACAAGGTATAAGGTTTTTTGGGAAACAGAGTGGATATGTGGATGTCAAGGGGATTCACCAGGTGTGTAAGTTAGGATGCAGGATGTAGAAATGTGAGGTGTTGGCCAGTAGATGGGTGGTGTGTTTGAATATGTGTGTACTCCAGTTTGTCTCATGATGATTAGTAAGCCTTAAGCAGAGTAGAGTGAGTGAATAGTGAGAGGCTAATGAATAAGGCCAGATCATTGAGCAATGTGTGTGTCAGGGTGAGAGATGTGGTGAGGTGTTAGGAGTGAATGTAAGAGGTGGATATAATGGTGCAAGAGGTACATTTGAAATTAAATGGTTATCATCTGCTGAGGAAGCGATGAGTACAGTACATTGTTTGTATAGCATGAATGGGAGAGCTGATGTGTACATAGAGGTGAATAGTGGTGCAGGGAATGTAGGTGTGGATGTAAGAGGTGCAGCACAAGAATGATAAAGTGAGAATCTGGGTAGAATAGTAAGGGTTCAAGTGTAGAACTTAGAGGCAAGAAATGGTTTTAAGAATGGAAGTAACAGAGGGTGATTGTAGGGAGCTTGTGGATAAGGATAGATTGAGAGATAAGCATGTACCTTGAGGTAGATATAAGAGGGGTCAGAACAGCACAAGTAGGGAATATTCTGGCAAAGAGGTCATGTGGAAAGGTACCCATGGAGAGGATAAGTAGATGTAAGTATGCAAAAACAGTTGCCAGATGAAAGTTAGGGAGGTGGTTTGCGTTAGCCGCTGCTTGCTGTCTGACACTGAATGTTCATTACAGATTTTAGAAATGGACCCTTGAAGTCCACCAGCAAATGCGAAACGTATTGGCATCACAGGACACGTTCCCCCACTCTGCTTAATTTGGCTGAGTTGTGTGTGGGCATGGCTGCTAGGTTTCACTTTGTAGGTTGATGTTGTCACTGGTTGCTCATTCTTCCCCTTGGATACTGCCCTGGGGTAGTGATATTGAGGGTGTATGTTTTCTTTCCTGATGCAGATCCATTAAGGGGCGGGCCATCGATTAGGGCCCATAGCCGCTCAAAGTAAAAACTCCGGCATGTGTGTTAGTAGCCCACCTGGGGGCTGGTTACTCCAGAAACCCCTTCACACACTTCCCAATACACTTCACATGCAAGGGTACTCATGGCGTTATGACTTTGAATGCCAGATCTATGGGGATGACAAGGAAGAGACACGCATTGTGATGATATATCAGAAAGCGCTGTGACAAGGGAGCTTGGGACTCAGTTCCAGAAGTTCTTGCAGAGCAATTCTTTTTGCATCCTCTACCCTTGTTTGACAGGGAGAGCCCTTGTTTAGCTCCATACAGGGTCCTGTTTAGTCCATTGGACACTGCCATGGAGCCTGAGGGCAATATGTCTTTGTAGAGGGCCTCCATGATGTTTGCAAATATTATTGGGCAGTGTTTATGTGCCATACTTCATTCTGCGCCGATCCCACACCCTCACGCGGTGTACCCATATCCCTTGGCTTGAGGATGGCAATTTCAATTGTGTCCAAGAGCCACAGATTAACTGTGCTCCATCCCCCTGCCATCCTCTCCAGTGCTGGCAGCGTGCCTTACACAAGGGATTGCAAACTGATCCCTCTGAGACTGTTGGTGGATCCTACATCCTGAGACCTAGAAGTACTTTTACTACTCTGCAGTTCAATCTGCACATTCTGAAAAAGAAAATTTGTTATCACCACACACTACAGACTGAGGTGACAGATGCTGAATACCTGTGAAGACCATTCTCAGGACATAACTCCAAACACATAAGCATTGGGTATAGTGTGCAACGACCCCCATTCCACAAATGCTACGTTGCTGTTGCCCCATGCATTTTTTGAATTACTGAGGGAATCCATCTCCAATTATTTCACTGACAACTGGGACACAGGCACTTGTAGTTTTTTGGAGTGGAAAGCACTGAAAGCAGTACTGAGTGGCATGTGTTTGCGGCTTTGGTGGGGGCTAGGGCTAATATCCACAGCGCTTTGATGGAAACAGAGGCACCACTAGGCCGGCAAGAGTCTGCGGTCCAATCGCAGCCTGGGATGTTACCCACGCTGACAGATGCTCAAGCACACCACACCCATCTCATTGAGCAACTGCGTTGCTTTTAGTTTGAAACATAACAAACTGAGATGCACTCGAGGGAGTCCGTCAGGGCAACACCTTGCCTGCTTCCTCCATGGCAGAACTACAACCCAGCACATGAAGATAATTGGATATCCCCTGCACTGTATGCACACTATTCAGGCAGCCATCCATGAATCCTTCACGGTGTATTGTTGTGGCCAATACATTCCCCCCATAGTCTGTGCGCAAGGTAGATATTTCCTAATTGGATTTAATCTGCCTGTACTTGATCCTGCAGCACGTGCTGTGATCAGCAACCCTTTATCTGGTACAGAACATACACAGAGTGATTATGTGCACTGCCATGTTGACTACTCCAGGGTTGGACGACCTTCCACCCAAGCTCTACAAGACCTATGAGCCTTTACTTGCCCCCCGGTGACTTTAGCTCTCTCCTGCCTCCTTGAGTGATGGGAGACAAACGCAATCCATGTGGAAGTCTTGTTGGGATCATTGGTAACATCCAACACTGATCCTACCAAACTGATGTTCTACAATCCATTGTCCATGCTGGCAATGGATTTTGATACCTTAGTTCCGGTAGTGGTACCTCGCCTGCTGGTACACATGCAGCATCTAGTGCATAGGGTCCAAAAGGTTTATATCCCTGATTGATTTACAATGCTTAAAATTCAGAGGTAATGTAGGGTGCTGCAGCTGGTCCAGGGAAGGTGGCCCTACATAGCCTGCTTAGTGCTAGACTTAGTGAAGCATTCCATACAGTTGATTGCGAATATCTGTTTACCACACTGTCAAAACTGCCCATTGCATATCGGCTCCAACAAGATATTGGTCTTTTTCCTACCAAGACAACTATCCAAGTCAGATTTTTAAAATACAAGTCACCCTCTTTATATTGGTCAGGGTGAATTATCAGGGCTATGCCCTTTCCCACTGCTCTTTGCCCTGGCAATGAAACCACTAGTGTAGCAACTTTGTTACGGGTGGTAAGCATGGGGAGTTCCACTAGGTGATGAGGTACATGTAGCATCCATTGACGTAGATGACATGCTGCTCTATATTCAGTATATCTGCAGGGAAATTCCAGATATATCTCTGAGACTATCATATATCCAGTGTGTGTTGAGACTGGGTGTTTACTGGGCCAAGTGTTGTGTTTTTCCCCTTCTGTGTGGAATATCCTCCCCAAGATCTAATTGCGACTGAGCAGAGGGTGATGTGGGAGCTTCAGGTGTTTAGGTACTTAGGGATCTTTAACTGTCATGATGCAAACAATCTCATTGTGGAAATTTGACCAGGGCCATATACTCCTTTCGTCCACAGATGGATTTTTGAAGCACTCTCCCAGTTACAGCCCAAGTATATATATCACTTTCCAAGATAGTAATGCTTCCCTGCATCTTGTATTTTTCACATCACCTAGAGGTGGCTGTGCCTCGTGCCACCTCCAGGGAGTTGGACACCATGCTTTGAGGGTTGATCTGCAATAGGGGCAGGATAAGTGTGGCTCTTCAGAGGCTGCAGCTGCCACTGTGAAAGGGTGTCCAGGGTTTGCGGTTTCTATGAAATTTTACATGGTAGCACCGCTGCAATGGCCAGTGTGATGTTTGATTTGGAGTCAGTTGTATGAAGTGGGCATGTTCCCAACAAGCAGGACACAGGCGATGGCAAATCAATGTTGCTCCCTGGAGCACAGCTCCCCTGTGGTGCTAACAGCCTGGTGAAAGTGGCTAATTTTAACTATAAGGGCCTGAGAGTACTGACGGACATGATCTTGCACTATCCTTTTTTTAGTCTGCACTTTCTACTACTGTTCCATACAAGCATTGCTAGGGAAGGACTGACAACATGACCTCAGTGGGGGACCTATTCAGGCTCCAGAAGCACATCACCTTTGGCCCATTGCAGGAAGATCCTGACATTCTGGGGGGGGGGGCTTTCTTGGCATTTGACTCAATGATATCTGAGATGGCATACCTGTTGAGATTCACAGACACTGAACCAGAGCATCACCCCCTAACCCAAGGCCTGCATGTCATGGGCGGAGGTTGGAGACTAGTGACCTTTGTTTGTTAATGGCTTTCCACACATGACAACTGTAACCCATTTGCTGGCTATGAGCCACCTATATAGTACGAGCACTCATGGCCTTGAAGTAAGGATACACTAAGCACTACCAATGTACAGTATCTTGTGATGCCAAACTCTAGTACATTCAATTCAACATCCAGCACAGGGCATGCCTCACCCCGCTGTCCTACCCCGTAAGTTTGTGTTCTGCCCTCTGTGTCCACGATGTCATGCACCTAATTTGGATGTGATACATATGTTCTGGGCTTGGCTGTGTGATGCGAACCTGAGGTCCAGAGTCATAGATGTACTTGACACAGTGACAGGTTAGATCAACCTCCTTCCAGTCGAGGTGATGCTGCTGGAGATATTCATGAAGGTGGGGTTTTAAAGGTATCCAATAAAATAATGAATTTATAAATGCTCATAGCATGCAAAGCCATTTGCATGCATTGTTAGGCAACTGCACTCCCAACACTGCAACACTTGTTAGCAGCAAATCTCTAATGGGGTAGGGCCAAGGCAACTGGGCTGCACAGGGAGTAAATTGTGTGCCTCCGCAGGTTGCAATAGGTAGGTTGTAGGACAACTTGGTACAGGACTTACAGGAGACACTGGATGGGTGAAGGACTTTGAAGGGCCAAGCTCATGTACACATGCTCACAACATATCAAGGTGGTCAAGACATGGCTAGATGAAGCAGCTGCTCTGTCATGTGAGGCAGACTGGGTGTCTGACTTCTCCTCCTTCGTTCACGTGGAGGAGAATCCACATATGCAAAAATTTTGACTGTTAACAATGGATTTTGTACAAGAGGTCATGGTCTCACCACCCATGTCTGGACTGTGAGGTATGATGGATGCTGACCTTCTAAACGCCCAGGATCCCTCTGTGCTCATCTATCTTGTTATGGCTATTGTGTTTTTGAAGTTGTTCAATATTGTACCATATGCTATTGTTGTGGTATACTTGACTCAGTGATGAATGTTTGTTATGCACAGCAGATGGGATCTCCATAGCCTGCTTAATTAAAGATGATCTACATCCATATCAATTTGTTACCAAGACATGATCATGTGATGAAAGTAAGTGATTTTGCAATTTCTTGTGACTCGTGTGTAGCTACATGCATTGACCCATATGCCATCAAATGCAATTGCCTGTCTCTTTCTTTTGTATGTGAGACATTGTCTTAGTTTTTAGATGTGTGTCTTCCTTTCCCAAGGTTTTAGATAATGAACCATCCTTTATGTGCATGTAGAATTGAAGCATGCTCAGTGTGTACTCTTATTACTCTAGACCTTTTTGACAACTGTAACTCCAAGTAGGACATTTTGAGACAATGTCTTGACTGTACAGGTAGGAATCCTACATCATGCCCTGCTAACTGGCCTCAGTAAACAGTGGTGGGGGAATGCCACAGGTCCAACTGGGACATGCATACAGGCCCTAACAAAGCATACGGGGTCCCAAGATAGTTGTGGCTCAATGTATTGAAGTAAGGTGTATGTGCAAGCAGACCTGGCTGCATGATAGGGATAGTATGGAAGGATTTCATTTGTCTGTGCCCTGCTATGGATATGAGCTGGATCCTTTACATTTTGTTATTACTGACACGTAAAACATCCCTTGCTGGTTGTGACTTCCTATAGCGACGTGGCTACCTACGCTCCGGTGAATATGGGACCACGAAGAGCAGAGTGTCAAAGTTGAGTACCTGAAAACCTTGCTCCCACGGGATCAGAAGAACTTTTCCCAACTCCCCAACTCCACTGCAGCCGATGTAAATCAACTCACAGTAAAGAGGGGGAAAGGGGAATGGGAGTAAAGAGAGACTGCCACTGTGGTGTCACTACTACTGAAAAACTTGACCGGGGATCCACACATCTGTAAACACAAAGCACAGAATTACTACTTATCACTGCCCCTTCCCAACCTACCCATTCTCTTAAACTAATGTTCCCTCCCTCTCATCATTTCTTTTATTCCTTACAGCTCTTTTACCTGTAATAACAGCGGAATTTGCTTCTCTCATATTTGTCGTATTATTGTAATTTCTGTGCTCAAGATGCAATGTTGATCTTGTCAGTATTAGTTCAGTCTTGTGTTTCCCTACTAGATGCTGCCACAGCAAACTCGGGTGATCAGAGAGATAATAAAGTTGGTAAGTATAAATATATATATTTATATCTACTGGTAACTTTCCTGTGCTGGCTTAAGTGTTAGTAGTAGATTGAATTAGTTGTGCTGCAGAAAATTGTCCCAACTTCATGCTGTATGCTCCCAAAGGATAGTCTCTATATTTGGTTCTTTCTGCACTCCTGAATGACTCGTAATACTCATAAAAGCCTGAACACACGTTGAAGAAGAACTTTAACAAAAGCTCACAAAATGTCTTTGTATAACTGAATTGGGCTCTGCTTACAATTGGCAGTTCACTAAATGCAACAACACACCAGGTAATAAAGGGTCTCAGGGAAAAGTTTAAAGACCTGCGTGGACACAATTCCCACTTCAATACAATTATATACATATGAAATCCGCGGGTCTATAATACTCCTACAAGGAGCAATTTGAAAGCAAAAATGATACTGACACGAATATAGTGTGCAAACATGGAATTAGTCCTATTTAAGAGGACGGAATCCCATCACCCACCAAGGTGGCATGCTTCATTATTTGCGATCTCCTCTTAGTTGCTATTCCTAGCGCAACCAAGGGCTGCAACCCCCTCACTAAGAGGGAGGAGCTGACAGATATTTTCAAGTTGAACAGTTGGTCTGATCTCCTAAGATCTCTGAAGCATGTAAAAAACAAGCATTGGAATAGCCAATAGGTCTCGCCTTTCGGACCTTATAAGTGTTTAGTTATCCAGCACAATATCCTTGGTACAACAACATCAACTGTTGCATGGCTAAACACTTAGAAGGTCCCAAAGGCGAGACCTATTGGCTAAGCCAATGCTTGTATTGCATATGCCAGCCTCGGCCTCCTTGAAGATTATACATTTCAGCCGTTAGCTCGCCATAAGTCAGCTCAGCGGAAGTCTTCGTCGAATCCCCTATTGACAATTATCATGATCCTCGCACAGTAAAGCCTTCGAACGAACCCCCAGTCTGTGGAAACCACAACAGGATTGGAGGTCTCCCTTTGAAAATCTTTGTCTCCAGAACAGAATTATTTCAATTAAATCATAGTAATATTGTGTTAACAAAACATTAGCACTTCCATGCGGGTCACCAACTAATTTAATCAAATTTACCTGTGGAAAGCGGAAACTGAACTGAAATCAGATGAAGTTCTCAGGTTTCAATGCCTGCTGCATGACACCAGAGGATTTAGGATTAGCTAACAACATCCGTTGTGTGTCCCATGGAAAGGTCGGGGGAACAGCCTCCTCCCACCCTCGCGCTGCCTCAGGTTTTGTGCACTGCACATTGCAGAGTTCAGAGAGCTCCCTAGTAACACACAGCAGCATCTCTGTAAGCCAATCCTTATGCTGCTCCTGCTGGTGCTGCAGCACCAGGGTTGGCTGGGGCAGGGAACTTCCCCGCTCATTACTGAAACCGGGGGCTGCTGCTTTGAGTCACCCAGTAATGTGCATCTTTGGTGAGGCTTG